>NW_017299877.1:33149-34687 GCF_001594075.2 Trachymyrmex cornetzi | reverse complement strand
GAATTCACTCCCTCTCTCTATTCGTGAATCGAATTCAATGAGTTCCTTCAAACGGGGGCTCTTCAGTCATTTACGGAAGCGGGCAAGCGCATGCGATCGAGGCATGTCTTGATTCCAATATAATTTTTCTGTTATATGCCAGGGACCTCAACAGCGCTACCTAACCGAGAAATTCTCTAGCATATATGTTCCGGTTCTGTTTTTCTGGTTTTCTACATGCTGCGTTTGTACTGTTAGCTGCATCTGCTGTGAAACTCTCATGTAATTGCGTTCCTGCTCTGTTGTACAGGCGATAACATCATTTATTGTCAGTTGTGTTCATCGCGAAAACTTCTTGTTCATACGTATCGGCTCCGTATTATATGCGAAGTTATTATGTCAGTTATATTCAATTTATCTTATCTTATCTTATTCACTTTATTTCATCTTATATTATTCAATTTTATTTTTTGCTAAAATTATACTCTATCTCTCTTCGCCATTGTATTATTGTCAATTCTTGTAACGCTATTTCATAAATGTATTTGATATTGTATCTACTCTATTATATTTTTCTCTCTTCGCTATTGTATTTTTGTCAATTCTTGCAACGCTATTTTTAAATGTATCTACTATTGTACCTACTCTATTATACTTTTCACGCATGTACTTAGAGGGTTCGCCCTAGGACAGCAATAAATGCTTTATATCTCTCCCTCTCTTTCTCTCTCTCTCTCTCTCTCTCTCTCTCTCTCTCTTTCTCTCTAAATAATAAATAAATGAAACTTTTTATTAATCGCAAGAAAAATAATTAGATATTGTAACGTAAGTTTTAAATACGATACTGATTATCTATCAAATTACCAAAAACTGGCGAGTTATTCCAATTCAATACAGTTCTTCCAAAAATTGAACGTTCTGTGCTATGTATTGTTACGTCCTGCCCTCTGCAAGAATATAATTTTGTTTTTTTTGCGTGTATTTTTGTTATTTTTATCTTTTTATTTCGCGCTGAATTATTTTTGTATCTTACATCGTTTATTTAAAATATTTCTATTGTTAAAATTGCGAATATTCCTAGCGGGTAACTTACTCGGCGACGTGCGACTCTGAGTGCGTTCCCATTTCGTTTCAGTGCAGTATTCAGTGGCCGCCATTATACTGGATACTGCACTTGACAAGCGTTCCCAACAGTGTTATTAGGCGAGTCACCTTTTGATGCATGTGCGTTTGGATATGGCATCAGTGCTGTATTAATGTCGAACTTATAAAGATCCCGCAAGACCCTATTTTGACGTATCTATAATTCTATATAGATTATATATTGTATATAATATATTTTTTTGGAAAAAATCAGTAAAGATTATAAAATGAGAAAAATTTCAATAAAAAACCAAAGATATGAGCAAAAGAAGATACAAGTTTAAGGCTAAATGTATTTTCTTCTTAATATGAATAGTTGATGAAATAAATTTCATAACTTCGAGTGAATCATCTCTTCAATCGTAAGGAGACAATAATTATATACTTAAAGTATAAATTAATATTAGATTAAGTAC
>NW_017299877.1:22708-32018 GCF_001594075.2 Trachymyrmex cornetzi | reverse complement strand
AAAAAATTACGAGTAATAGAAACACAACACTCAAACGATGATGACACACTAAATCCCAGTAGTAATACAAATACTGAAAAGGAAAATAAAAATAATGAAGCTGTTGATTCATCTTTACCATCAACTTCAACTTCATTATCACAGCAAACTTACGATATCGGTTCTTATGTTTGTGCTGGGCCAAATACAAAAATAATTATTGATGATGTCAAAAAAGAAAGCGTGTTTCGAAACACGTGGGTCCCACCTGTTACTTACATTTTTCCAGTTCAGCAGAGTCAGTCTTTCACAAGACATTTTCAACGTAAGTGGTTGAATGATTACCCATGGTTGGCTTACTCAGATATCCATAAAGGATTATTCTGTAAAACGTGCGTTTTATTTTTAACTAATTTAGAAAGTGGAAAAGGGTCTCATCAGCAGGTTAATCAATTCGTACGATCTCCATTCACAAACTGGAAAAAAGCTACCGAGAGTTTTGCCAACCACGCCAAACACAATTACCACAAAGATGCGTGTATTTCAGCAGAAAGTTTTTTATCGGTGTTTGATTCGAAAATTCTGGACGTATGTTTGCAAATTAATAAAAATAAAAAGAAAGAAATCGAAGAAAACAGAAAGAAGTTAAAAACAATTATTCAGACACTCAAATTTTGCGGTCGACAAGAATTAGCTCTTAGAGGACATATTGACAGTGGTCGTGTAACTTTAAAAGAACCAACACACAACGATGGCAATTTTCGTGCTCTATTAAGATTTCGCGTTCAAAGCGGTGATGAGATACTAAAAGAACATTTGTTAAATGCAAATCACAATGCTATGTATACCAGCCCAGACATACAAAACGAAATTATACAACTGATTGGCTCTGAAATTACTTTACAAATCGTTAAACGAGCTACTAAGTCGCGGTTCTTTACTGTTCTCGCAGATGAAACTACGGACATTGTCGCATTGAACAATTCTCTTTGTGCATTCGTTACGTAGACTTGGAATTGTATGTTGTACGTGAAGATTTTCTTGCATTTGTTCCTATCTGCGATGTAACTGGAGCTAGATTAGCGAAAACTATTAAAGATCAATTGCAGAATCTTGGTTTAGACTTGCAAAACCTTCGTGGTCAAGGGTACGATGGAGCTGCTGCAATGAGAGGTGTCTTTAACGGCGTGCAGGCAGTTATTCAAAAAGAGTTTCCTAAAGCAGTTTATACCCATTGTGTTTCACACTGTCTAAATTTATGTCTAAGTGATGCTTGTAATTAATGTTGATTCGCTACGAAATGCGTTTGGTGTTATCTCTGAAGTTTGTACATTTTTTCGTGCATCAGCTCGGCGAACTGCGATTTTATCACGCAAATTAGAAAGCTCAGATTCGGCGTCAACTAATTTGAAGAAGTACTGTGAAACTAGATGGGTGGAAAGGCACGACGCTGTGTTACTATTCTGTGAGTCTATCACTGAAACGATTCAGGCTCTTGAGGATTTAATTGAAGCTAAAGGAGCGGATTCTGGAAAAGCCCAGCAACTGCATCATTCACTGTGTAATTTTTCTTTTCTAATTGCTCTTTTTGTTGCACAACGTATGCTAAACTTAACTCATGCATTATCAAAAAATTTGCAATCGATCGATATTGATTTGTGCAGTGCTCTAGCATCACTCGAAATAATCACGACGACCATCTCTGAGATCCGTGAGCATGCGGAAGATGAGTTTTTTACAATTTATTCAAAAGTTTGCACAACAGCTGCTTTATTTGGAATTGAACCGTCTATGCCACGACTTGCGGGTACTCAACGACATCGTCGAAATGTTCCTTCTGACTCAACTGACGAATATTATAGGCGAGTTACTTTTATTCCTTTTGTAGAGTATTTGTTGCAGTCACTGAACGATCGTTTTGTCACACATAGAGATCACATTACAGGATTACAGAATTTGATTCCATCAATACTTGTAAAGAAGACGAAAAAAATGGCACTTGTCGATTTGAAATCCGTATTTGAATTTTACCAACAGGATCTTCTCAATAATGAAGCTGTTATACAGAGCGAGTGGGAAATGTGGCAAACAAAATGGCGTAAAAGTCAAGAAGAAAAAAAAATCGTTCCTTTTACAGCCATTGAAGCATTGCGACACTGTGACATTAATTTTTTTCCTAATTTGCACATACTATTGCAAATATTAGCAACTTTGGCCATTTCTACAGCAACAGTTGAACGCAGCTTCTCAACATTAAAGAGATTAAAAAATTATTTAAGAAATAGTACTGGACAAACGAGACTTACTGGTCTCGCCTTAATGAGCATTTACCGGGAACTACATGTCGATGATGACATTTTAATTAATAAATTCTTAACTAAAAAGAATCGTCGTATAAAATTATAGATCGTAGTAACATTAACTAACTACAATTTACAAACTTAATCACCATTCTATGTTTAAATTTCCTTAATAATAAATATTAAAAATTTTAATGCTAAAAGACATTTATTCCATATTTAGATTTTCTATATTTAGATTCTGATTCTATATTTAGATTTTGTTTTAAGTGAAATATAGATTTTGGTTTTTAAACTAACTAAAACTAACTAACTCAAATACACAAAGTCGCGAGCACATAACACAAAAATTATAAAAATAAAAAAAAATAAAAACATATAGAAATAAATAACAAAAAAAAATAAAATTACCGAAAAAACAAAAAAATAATAAGATTACAAAAAACAAAAAAAATTAAATTACAAAAAAAAAACAAAAAAAACATGGAGCCAGAACCCATCACGTCCTCGTCGTTGGCTCTGGGTCGCGTTAAGTGTGGGTAATATTTTATGTAGATGTGCCATGTGCGTAATTAATAGTTAATAATTATAACAAATTTAAAGCTACAGCTCCCCCCGAAACTTTTTCCTGGCTACGCCACTGGTACGTAGGTAACTCTCTTCTATTATTAATTACTATTAAAACTGTAACCAAGAAAGAGTCAATAGTAAATAGTAATGAAAGACTAGATTATACATTATAATATATAGTTACATAAGTTAAAGACGCCAATATTAATTGATAACATTAATAAATAGGATAATAATAATAAATATTTATGTAGGAACCGTCACTTTCATTCTGTGTACGTTACTGGATTTCACTAGCGCTGCAATTTCGCATGCGCTAAAAGGTGACTCACCTAACAACACTGGTTCCCAAATGATTGGATACTGGCTAGTGACGTCGTACCTCGTTATCAGAATGTCGTCGGCCGAAAAATGTGCAAGTTCTGTGCAAAAAAAGAAAGTATTGGTAAAATTATTAAATGCAGAAACTAATATATTGTATTCGACATTTCTATCACCTGAAGATGGAAGGCGGGTAGCAAGTGGTAACGTTTTTTTCGATTTTTATATGTTTTATAAGTCAGTTCTCTGCACAGTTTGAGGTTTGGTAAAAGTCAAATGGAGGATAATCCGCTCGAAAATCGATGAAATTATACTCATTCGACGCGTTTTTTCATAAAACGAAAGAATCGGGTGGCACTCGGTTGGACACGGCTTAATTGGACACGAGCCACTCACAGCGCTTGAAACTACAAAGCTCCTAAGCACCGGTCGCTGTGATTGGTGGTGCCCAATCGAGCCGTGATTAATCGGGATCACCTCAACGCATAGTGCATAGTGCATAAGCGAATCAACTAATCAGAATCTTTCCTTTCCTCATTCCATGGAAAAGAAGAATTTTGATTGATTGATTCCTTTACGCACTATGCATTATGGGTGGCACCCAGTTGGACACGAGCCACTCACAGCGCTTGAGACTACAAAGCTCCTAAACACCGGTCGCTGTGATTGGTGGTGTCGAACCGTGATCAATCGTGATCACCCCTGCATTATGCGTTATTCAAGAGCGTGTGCTGCGGTCATAAACGTTAAAGTTGACGACTATTCAGGTTAGGAAATCTGTCAGCCGCGAAACACTGTGCTACGATCATGCGATTATATTTTTTCACAAAAGTACTGCTTCAAAAATATAAAAAATCAGTACTTTAAAAACACAAAAGTACTGTTTCAAAAACACAAATTCTTTGCATTAGTAGTGAACAGTCGTGAACTTTAACAATTAATATCTCGGTTCGCGGGGCAGAGCGACGCTATTTTCTGCCAGATTCTTTCGTTTTATGGAAAAACGCGTCGAATGAGTATAATTTCATCGATTTTTGAGAGGATTACCCTCCATTTGACCTTTACCAAACTTCAAACTGTGGAGAGAACTGACTTATAAAACATATAAAAATCGAAAAAAACGTTACCACTTGCTACTCGCCTTGCATCTTCAGGTGATAGAAATGTCGAATACAATATATTAGTTTCTGCATTTAATAATTTTACCAATACTTTCTTTTTTTGCACAGAACTTGCACATTTTTCGGCTGACGACATTCTGATAACGAGGTACGACGTCACTAGCCAGTATCCAGTCATTTGGGAATGCTTGTCCAGTGCAGTATCCAGTATAATGGCGGCTACTGGATACTGCACCGAAACGAAATGGGAACGCACCATCTACCGTATCGACACCACGTGACACGCGTGCCGCGTGAGCCAATCGGAGCACCTATGAGGCGCGTGCCGCGTACCGATGCGTTGCGACGAAATTCTAGGCAGGATAACTCCGCGTGAAGTTAAGAAATCGTTTTCATATGCTATGACCGTCATGTCATTACTGTCCTACGCGAGATTTAGAGAAAATTAGCTTACTCTAAACGCCTCAACGCCTATAATCCTCCAAAATAAGAATAAGTTATCGCGCACCAATCACCCCTTACGGAAAAATACTATTAAGAATCAATAGTTACTATTGGTGTTCCAGTAGTTACTACTGAGACTTCAGTAGTTATTTTACTGAGACTACAGTAGTTACTATTGAGGCTCCAATAGTTACTGTTATGACTCCAATAGTTTGAACTTCGGAGAACCTGAAAATAATTATTATATTAACACCAGATTCAAGAGGAAAAATTGATACATAAATAAAGTAAGTAAAGTAAATAAAAATCATTTGTGCATCATTATAAAATTACTGTCAGTTATGTTTTAAGTATTTATTTATGAAATTAATTCCAAATTGGATCAAACACGAATAGTATTGCACCATAAAACGTTAATTAGATTATATTTTTCAGTATAACATTTGTTATCATGAGATACACAACGCATGATGGAATGGGGGAAACGGTACCAAGATGATAAATGTTTATAAAAATATATTCTAATTAACGTTTTATGATGCAATATTGTTCGCATTTGATCCAATTTGGAATTAATTTCATAAATAAATTATTAAAACCTAACTAACAGTGATTTTTTTATAACGATGCGAATAAGGATTTTATTTGGAGTGATCCCGATTGATCACGACTCGATTGGACACCACCAATCACAGCGACCAGGTGCCTAGGAGCTTTGTAGTCTCAAGCGCTGTGAGTGGCTCGTGTCCAATTGAGCCGTGTCCAACTGGGTGCCACCCATTTTATTTACCTTTATATCAATGTACCAATTTTTCTTTAGGTCTGGTGTTATTATAATGATTATTTTTTATTTTTACGAAGAAAAATACATAAGAAAACATAGAAAACATAGAAAAATATATAAGAAAACATAGAAATAAAATAATCCCCGAGTGGTCGCGCGAAACCTTCGAAAATTTGTGTACAATATATACTCTACTCCTTTCTATTGATCAATAGTAACTATTGACCAACAGTAATTATTTATCAACAGTAACTATTGATCAACAGTAACTATTGGTCAACAGTAACTATTGACCAACAATAACTATTGGCCAACAGTAACTATTGATCAACAGTAACTATTGGCCAACAGTACTAACTATTAGCCAAATTACTATTGGCCATTTTAGTATTTATTAATAGTTTTTTTCCGTAAGGGACGGCCCGCGATGCGCATGTCGTTCGTCGTTCCGAACTCTTAGCGGAACTTCAGCCAGTTCAGCCGTTCTGGCCGAGAATATTGTTAGTTTTGAAGTCTCGTATTGCGCTAATACATTTTTCTAATTGATTCGCTATCATTTGGTCATCGTGACCGCCTTAACCAATTCGGAACGGATGAGTAAATGCGAACCAGTCGCGTTAGTGAGCGCCGATCAATAGGGAGTCGGGAAAGGAGCAGCGCGGACCCTGGAGAAGGACCTAAAGTTTAATTTACTAATAACTTTAAAATTCTACTAATTAACACGGAAATAACTTGATTTCTCAGTTTTAAATTAAGTTCGCGTAAACCATGTCAAGTTTTAGTCCGGTATGAATAATATTTTGAGGAGAAAAGTCCATTTTTAGCATTTGTCACGTACGCCCAATTTTGGGAAATTGCGCTCCCCCTTCCTCCTGAACACCACCGACTGAGGCCTATATATAAACAGGGCGAAAACCGAGCCCGGGGTTCATTATTATTCATTCTCTTGCTGATGGAGCAAGTGAACTACGTCATTTTTGATCAGTCATTTTTTTCCTGATCAAGCCATAAGGACTGGATCTCACCGAAGGGTTATTTGTTGGAATATCGCTAATAAAATCGCATATACTAAAGAGCAGAAGTACGCATGGCTTAATTCAAGATTCCCCTTTCCTATACCCCTCGGGCTGACTGCGCTTGTAGGAGCTGCTCAGTTCGCCCTCCTCCTTCGGACTAACTGCGCTTGTAGGAGCTGCTTATAGTTCGTCCTTTCTCAGAATTGACTGCGCTTGTAGGAGCTGTTCAATTCTTCTTTCCATTACTACTCATCTCTCTCACAAATTTCTTTCTTTCATTATAATAAGGTCAATTAATCGCGTCGGGAACATAATAAAATTACTTTTTCAATAGAATGATCAACCTCGTTAACTTCAATGTAATCCGCGTGTCAGCTAGTTCTGTATTAAATAGAAATTCAACCTTTAATATGGCGTTATATTCCGTTCTGCTCAATCATCCTCCGAACCCCATCCTTCAAAAGTATGAAGTGATGAAACGGCTCGAATTGCTCGGATCCATCATTAATTTCCTTACTAAATAAAAGTTAATCAAGTAGATAATTATTTCAATTACAATAATTCACTGAAGCATCGACGCTAACAGCGAATTCAATGAATAGTTCATAAATTACTCAATCGAGTAACTTATGACGTCACATATTTACAAAGAACAATTTTGAATTCTATTTTGAGAGAATATTAACGAGTAACATTAAGATTTTAGAGCAAATGTATTAAATCAAGATTTATAAGGGATTCTTATAGCACGCGATAAGCTGGCGCTAGTGGTCTCATGGTTTGCCGCTCGACCTGAGACGCGCTCACATTCTGATCATACCTCCCCTACTTTAGTAAATACTCTGCCACTCTTCCAATCCAGTATCCTGCCCGCCCGCTGGACTGTCTTTCGCTCCCCACTCCACATCCAGCAGCGGCGAGGCCTCAAAATATAACGCAGGGATATTTAATTCGCAATATTACTTTCTTATAATTCATATTATAATTGGTGATAGCGGACTGATAATAGGGAAACCGCTGCATCTCAATGCAATAATTTAGAAACGCGAAAATTTAAACTTGTTACACCTCGCGTCGTAACGTAATTGGTGACAGCGATGGGATATTACGCGAACCGCTGCATCTTAATTCAATAACTTACAAACGTGGAGATATTTACATTGTTACCTCCGTCAGGTCGTAACAGTATGTACATATACCTATTACACACATTGAATTTGAATTTTACTTAATGTGTGTGTGTTAAATTAAATAAACTAGATAATGTTATATATTTCTTTATTGAGAAATGTGATATTTTTTTGAAAAATATAACACTGTGGCTTCAGTCACAATTTAAACCTATGAAGGAGTACTTTTGATATACTGCTAATTGCTAAGGCCCAGTTGCACCAACGACACTTTGACCTTAAGCGAGATTTAAAACTTTATCTATCTCGTTTTAAAATCAAAAAGAGACAGAGACAAAAAGAGTTTTAAGCGTCGCTTAAAATCAAAGTAACGTTGGTGCAATCGGACCTAAGGGCAATATACTTTGGATATATCATGGTATTCTAAATAGTTTAGAATGACTCTTACCCGGGAACCCACTTGGAGAAGTAACGTACATAGCCATCGATCCTCACCTTGGTCATACTGAATATAATGCCTGGCTTCGGTAGATTTGGTAGCGTATTTTGCCATTACGTTGGGCTGTTTTAACGCTTTTGCCCTAAAAAGCGAAAAACAGCCAGGACTGCATAGAACACAACCGATGGTATGTTCTGTAGATTTTTGCAACCAATGACCAATAGCGTACTCGAATTTTTGGAACCAAACCATTGGACCTATAACGAACAGTAAAACACTTAGAAGCCTAAAATAAAGTAATCACTTATTGTATTAGGTGCACAACTTTGCTTCCGCCGTTTTCCTATAGATGGTTTTAGCGGTAAGTGGTGGTCGAAATAAAGAGATCATAGATGTCATACCATAAATTTGGGCATTTGTCAACATAACCCCATAGAAACATTAGTCGATTTGTGTCTGCATCATAAAGTTATTCTCGATTGAACATGTCAGTTTACGAGCCAAATTCTCGTCATTTGTGGAAGGTTTTAATTTTCTGCTTCAATATAAAGAAATCTGCGGCTGAGGCTCATCGAATGCTCTCAAATACTTATGATGAGGCCGCTATTAGTGAAAGAACGTGTCGTGAGTGGTTTCAACACTCAAGAACGGTGATTTTGACGTCGAAGACCGGTATAGCGGTGGAAGAGAGAAGGTTTTCGAAGATGCAGAATTGGAGGCATTACTTGATCAAGACTCGTGTCCAAATCAAGAAGAATTGGCAAGATCATTGGCAGTGACTCAACAAGCCATTTCAAAACGCCATGGGAATGATTCAGAAGCAAGGAAATTGGGTGCCGTACGAGTTGAAGCCGAGAGATGTTGAACGACGTTTATTTGCTTGTGAACAGCTGCTTGATAGGCAAAGACGGAAGGGATTTCTGTCGATTGTGACTGGGGACGAAAAATGGGTTCATTACGATAATTCCAAGCGCAGAAAATCATGGTGAGTTCCCGGCCATGCTTCCACGTCGACGGCCAAACCGAATATTCACGGCTCCAAGGTCATGCCCTGTATTTGGTGGGACCAGCTCGGCGTAGTGTATTATGAGCTGTTAAAACCGACTAAAACAATCACAGGCGATCAGTATCGAACGCAATTGATGCGTTTGAGCCGAGCATTGAAAGACAAACGGCCGCAATACAACGAGAGACACGATAAAGTGA
>NW_017299877.1:16587-22640 GCF_001594075.2 Trachymyrmex cornetzi | reverse complement strand
CCCCACCCGCCGTATTCTCCAAACGTTGCTCCCTCTGACTATCACTTGTTTCGATCAATGGCACACTGCCTGGATGACCAGCACTTCCGGTCTTATGAAGAAGTAAAAAATTGGATCGATTCGTGGATCGCCTCAAAAGGTGACCAGTTTTTTCGACGTGGGTTCGTACGCTGCTCGAAAGATGGGAGAAAGTAGTGGCCAGCGATGGACAATACTTTAAATCATAAATGTATAACCAGTTTTTTACAATAAACCCTCGAATTCCGGAAAAAAACGGCGGAAGCAAAGCTGTACACCTAATACAAGAATTCTGTATATTAGAAAATTAAAAATTTTAAGCCGTTTGTTTAATAATATAAAATAAAACTTTTCTCCATCTATTTCTCTATGTGTCAATTTTATTAGAAAAAACTGATACCCTGCGATTTCTCAGATCCTAATCACGATTAAAATAACTATAACAGCACACGCTTTCTCTCTATAATAACTTGTTGCAACTTGCATACTGTACCTGATCCGATCGGATGTATTCGACCACACGCAGCACCGAGATCTCTATCTTTTTTCATCAAATCCACCAGAACTTTAACAGCGGCCGGTCGAAAGTCAATATCTCCGTCCAATGTAAGAATGTACGTGTTCTCGGCAATAGCCTCTTTTCGATCCGTATCGATTGATAGTCCCATCAGACGATAGCCCAAAAGGTAATACATATACATGACCTTAAAAAAATTGAAGTGTTTCTCAGAGCTTTTTTCAGAAATTTTATAAACATAAAGATCTTTCATTTCTTTCTAATAATTTCGTATTTGTACGTGTTTACACACAATACACACACATTTATATATTTGTTATCTTCAAATATTACATATATTTCATATACATACATATGTATATCATATACATATACACATATAGGGGAAACCCTCCTATTATGAGAAAGGTGCCTAAAATAAGATAGCGGCGTTTCTGCTAAACTAATAAATGCTATCTATTAGTTCCACCATGAATTTATTATTCTTGGATTGAAAACCATTTAGTGGAAAATTCATTATTAGAGCATGCCTGTAATCGTTGTAAAAAAAGATTTCAGAATTTGGATGTCTTCAAGTTTCGTTGAGACGAGCCTTTAAACCTTGTTTATTATTTAATAAGTAAATATTTGGCGATAAATTCTTGATGTAGTGAGAGTAAGGTCGTACTAATAGAAAAATACAGGATATGTTGAATTGTCTAATTACAGAAATTAGATTTGATGATCGTAAAACCGTAAGACGTAGAAATCATAATATAAGATACTCAGGGTATTTCTAATATGAAATAATCTATGCTTCTGTGTCATATATTCTGTAAAAATCGTTGCTAAAGTATGAATGTTATTGTACAATAATTAAAAGGACAACCAAAATAAACATCGACTGTCTATTTCTGTTTGGTTCCAACTACCTGAAAATGAGTCCTAACTACAACGCATTGCATGCTCATTTTGCGCGCACACTGGCTATGTTTATTTGTATTTTAGAAACATTAAATAAAGTTTTTTAACTGCAATACTGATGTACTTTGCGTTTCATTATCGATTTCTCTGGACATCTCATATTAGGAACACAATTTTTTGAATTTGCGATTCGTTCATTTTTTACATTACTTTAATTTTAAAAAAATAGAATTAGAATCAGGAGACGCGGTAGCGGCTCCCGTCAAGTATATTTTTGTAGTACATAATAATATAATACCATGTCTCATGAAAGAGACGCTACAGCGTATCCTTTACAGGAATAAACTCGCTTATATAATTAAAAATTGTTTTGTTTAAACAAATTGATGTTATTTAAAAAATGCATATATTGGGGAAGAGAATATAGATTTTTATAATTAAAATAAGATAATAATCATGTCCATAAGTGTACTTGATGCTTAGATACGAATATGTGCACGTATTTTTCAGCCCAATTTCTGCCATTTATTCATTCAGATACGTCGTCGCCGTCGTCGTCTTCGCAAAATTTTGTCCCCTTTTACTACACCTTTTTTCAGCACTTTCTACACTTTTTCTGAATCTTCTGCACTTTTTTTACACTTATTTTCTACACTTTTTCTACACCTTTTCTGCATTTTTTCGACACCTTTTCTACACTTGTTCTACATCTTTTCAGCACTTTTACTGCACCTCTTCTGTAATTTTTCCGCATCTCTTTCGTATCCTTCTGGCATCTCTTCCACATCTTTCATGTACCTTTTCTGCACTTTTTCTACAACAGTACCACACCTCTCCCGTATTAATTTCGCATTTCTTCTGCACCTCTCCGCATCTGAATCTTACCGTTTCCGCAACTCCTTTGCACCTTTTCCGCATCTTTTCTGAACTTTTACTGCACTTCTTCTACATTTTTTCCGCATCTCTCTCGCATCCTTCTGGTATCTCTTCCACATTTTTCATGTACCTTTTCTGTACTTTTTCTAGTACCACATCTCTCTCACACCTCTCCCGTATTAATTTCACATTTATTCTGCACCTCTCCGCATTTGAGTCATATGCTGGATTCTTCACACTGCATCCGATTTGCGTCGTACGACGATCTTCAACCAATCAGAAAACAGAATTCCGATGATACGAAGCAAAATCCATCGGAACCCTGTTTTCTGATTGGTTGCAGAGCATCGTACGACGCAAATCAGATGCAGTGTGAATCTAGCATTACCGTTTCCGCAACTCCTTTGCACCTTTTCCACATCTTTTCTGAACTTTTACTGCACCTCTTCTACACTTTTTCCGCATCTCTTTCGCATCCTTCTGACATCTCTTTCATGTACCTTTTCTGCACTTTTTCTACAACAGTACCACATCTCTCTCACACCTCTCCCGTATTAATTTCGCATTTCTTCTGTACCTCTCCGCATTTGAATCTTACCGTTTCCGCAACTTTTTTGCACCTTTTCCGTATCTTTTCCGTACCACTTCTATATTTCTTTTACATCTTTTCCGCACTTGTTCTGCACTTCCTCTCATCGTTTCTGCATATCTTTCCCAATTCTTCTACATTTCATCTGTCTATATACATTATTTTATTTATTTACATATTTACTTATACATTTATATTATCTATTCACCTATCGATATTATCTATCCATCTTCCAATGTTTCACTTATTCACCTATTTACGTTTTTATTTGGCTATTTATGATATTTATTATCTGTCTACGTTCGAATGAAAGCATGCATGAGTAAATTGATAAAGACTGATTAATATGAAGAGATCAAACAGAACGAAATTATAGGCTGATAGTTTTTAATTAAACTAGAAAATGATAATGAAATAACAATTTATTCCAAACAATATTCATTCATTTATAATTTCATGTTTAACAAAAGGGGATTGTACGAAACCGAAATTATATACTAGTATTTGTTAACTAAGCTAGAAAATGATAATCAACCGGAAGACATTAAAAATGTAAAAAAAGGCATCGTATATTTCAATATCTTTACATAATCAACCAATTTTGTAAATATATGAAAATGATAACGAAAATAATACTTAGCAGAAATTCGTGAAATCTATCGGAAAAGACAATGAAAATGTAAAAAAAAGGCGTCAAGTATATATTGCAGAAAAAAGATACCAAAAATGTCATAAAAAAAGAAGCGAAATCAAAATAATATTTCAAGTATTTCTATTTGAAAAGTCCCGTAGAACATAGTTCTCTGAACGGCATCTTGAAGGCTTTCTTATGATGTAGATATCTTTTTGATATCCTTCAAGACAGTGTTGTATGGAATTTTTCACAATTATAACATACATCCTTTACGGAAAAAATTCTGAAAATTTCAGTGTTTATACTCAAATTTGAGTGTAAACCCTAAATTTTGGGAGTTTACTCTGAAATTTGTGTGTTTACACTTAAATTTTGAGTGTTTACACTCAAACATTGAGTATATACACTCAAAGATTGAGTGTTCACAACGTTCATACTCAATTTTGAGTTTACATACTAAACATCTAAAGATTACCCTCAACACTTGGGTATGACACACGCAATAAATGAGCGTAAACCCTAAACCTTTGAATGTCTTCAAAATTGAGTACATAAACTTAACAGTTATTTGAGTTTTAATTTCCATGATTAAGATAAATGCCAAAATATTGAATGTAGATGTCCGTAAATATTTGCGTACTTAAAAATAATGGCGTTTACAATTTAATATTTGTTCTGAAATTTTAATTTGTTTTGAAATTTTAATATTTATTTCTATTCCTATAATAATATTTCCTCCATTGTACGTAGAGTCTAAGGGGGAAATCACACGGTGCGGAAAAGAAAATATGTCACAAAAGCAACCAATCAGCTTTATTCTGCGTTATTCCGAATAGCGCTAATTAGTTATTTCAATGAGCGCATTCAGCGGACTCAACAGTTAAGTGCGAGTGCCATGCTCGCTGTTATTAATGTATTCCTTTAGCTCATCCAATCAGAATTTTAAATCTAAAAGAATATAACAGCGAGTGCTCACTCAACTGTTGAGTCCATTAAATGATGCATTCTTTGTTCCGCAATCATTTTCCACACCGTGTGATTTCACCTTGACACTAAAGTTAACTATCAAGTTGAGATTAACACTCAATATTCAAGTCATCAATAACACTCAAGTTGAGAGTTATACTCAGGTTGAGCGTCCAAAATAAAATCATTAATTGAGTGTTACTTTGAGTGTATTTTTTCAGTGTTTATTAAAGTGTAAACACTCAAATTTTAAGAGTTTTTTCCGTAAGGGATACCACACAAAGTACAGATGACATTTGAAGTGTATTAAATATAACAACACATTAATGAGAGAAATGCAATAGATAGTGTAATGAGAGGCGCGGAAACTGAAAAGATTTTTACATCGATAAAAAGTAGAAAATTGTAGAAAAAATCGAAAATGAGCAAGATCTCCAGCAGCAGCATACTTCACGCGCCCGTTCATAATTCGATTCATGCAAACAATTTAATAAATATTTTATTATAATAATAAACTATTAGATGTACAACTTAGCTTTCGCCATTTTCCTATAAATGGCTTTAGCGGTAAGTGATGGTCGAAATAAATAGATCATAGATGTCATACAATAAACTTGGGCATCTGTAAACATAACCCCATAGAAACATTAGTCGATTTGCGTCTGCATCATAAAGTTATTCTCGATTGAAAATGTCAGTTTAAGAGCCAAATTCTCGTCATTTGCAGGAGATTTTAATTTTCTGCTTCAATATGAGGAAATCTGCGGCTGAGGCTCATCAAATGCTCTCAAATACTTATGGTGAGGCCGCTATTAGTGAAAGAACGTGTCGTGAGTGGTTTCAACGCTTCGAGAACGGTGATTTTGACGTCGAAGACCGGCATAGCGGTGGAAGAGAGAATGTTTTCGAAGATGCAGAATTGGAGGCATTACTTGATCAAAACTCGTGTCAAAATCAAGAAGAATTGGTGCGATCATTGGGAGTGATTCAACAGGCCATTTCAAAACGCCTCAAAGCCATAGGAATGATTTAGAAGCAAGGAAATTGGGTGCCGTACGAGTTGAAACCGAGAGATATTGAACGGCGTTTGTTTGCTTGTGAACAGCTGCTTGAAAAGCAAAGACGGAAGGGATTTCTGCATCGCATTGTGACTGCGGACAAAAAATGGGTTCATTACGATAATCCCAAGCGCAGAAAATCATGGGGAGTTCCCGGCCATGCTTCCACGTCGACGGCCAAACCGAATATTCACGGCTCCAAGGTCATGCTCTGTATTTGGTGGGACCAGCTCGGCGTAGTGTATTATGAGCTGTTAAAACCGGGGTGATCCCGATTGATCACGGCTCGATTGAACACCACTAATCACTGCGACCGGTGCTTAGGAGGTTTGTAGTCTCAAGCGCTGTGAGTGGCTCGTGTCCAATTGAGCCGTGTCCAACTAGGTGCCACCCGTTAAAACTGACTGAAACAATCACAGGCGATCGATATCGAACGCAATTGATGCGTTTGAGCCGAGCATTGAAAGACAAACGGCCGCAATACAACGAGAG
>NW_017299877.1:15034-16522 GCF_001594075.2 Trachymyrmex cornetzi | reverse complement strand
TTGAAAACGTTGAAATGGGAAGTCCTACCCCCCCCGCCGTATTCTCCAGACGTTGCTCCCTCTGACTATCACTTGTTTCGATCAATAGCATACGGCCTGGCTGACCAGCACTTCCGGTCTTATAAAGAAGTAAAAAATTGGATCGATTCGTGGATCGCTTCAAAAGGTGACCAGTTTTTTCGACGCGAGATTCGTACGCCCGAAAGATGGGAGAAAGTAGTGGCCAGCGATACAATACTTTGAATTATAAATGTATAATCAGTTTTTTACAATGGAGCCTCGAATTTCGGAAAAAAAACGGCGGAAGCAAAGTTGTATTCCTAATATTTCGAAAATTAAAGAAATTTTATATATATTCAAATTGTTATTATAGTATTGATATATTTCATATTTAACAAGTGCACATACAAATATTTTTCTATGAGATAAAAAAAAATTTTTTTTAAATACTTCTTAATACTAAATTTTTAACCCTTAAATTTTTTTATCGTAGTAATAATATTTGAAATTTATTACGGTAATATTAGCAGTTATTGCTCGACATAATATTATTGTCTTTAATTATACTTGATTCTCATGAAAACAGAAATCTAAATATTATATTTCTTACTTAATGAAACTTTTTAGAAACAATGCACGACTCATTTGCGGATTAGGGATTTTATTATCAAATAGATTGTATTCCTTGTAATATATTTCAAAATTACATTGTCTATGTGCTAATATCATTTCCTAATTAGAATGAATTAGAATGAATTATACTATAATATGAATTTTATTAAAATATTAAAAATTTTATTAAATCGTAATTAATTTTAATTGTCATTGATATCTACATACTACTGACAAGCCAGGATGCGAACGACTGTCTTAGCAAATTTTATTTTAAATTACGATTATAAACAAGACGGGCGCGTCAAGTATGCTGCTGCTGGAGATCTTGCTCATTTTCGATTTTTTATTTCTACACTTTTCTACTTTTTATCGATGTAAAAATCCCTTTTCAGTTTCCGCGCCTCTCATTACGCTATCTATTGCATTTCTCTCATTAAAGTGTTGTTATACTTAATACACTTCAAATGTCATCTGTACTTTGTGTAGTATATGTATATTATAATTGTGAGAAATTATTCCATACAACACTGTCTTAAAGGATATCGAAAAGACGTCTACATCATAAGAAAGCCTTCAAGATGCCGTTCAGAGAACTGTGTTTTACGGGACTTTTCAAATAGAGATACTTGAAATATTATTTTGATTTCGCTTCTTTTTTTATGGCATTATTTTTGGTATCTTTTTTCTGCAAAATATACTTGACGCCTTTTTTTACACTTTTAATTAAATTTTACATAACATTATCTTAAAGCTTATTAAATTCCCTTCAAAATGATCTATTATTTTTTTAAATTTTGCCCATAGATTTTTAGCATTTACACAAAATGAACTCAGTATCTCATAATATGGGCCTTTCCTCTATATATATATATA
>NW_017299877.1:12125-14263 GCF_001594075.2 Trachymyrmex cornetzi | reverse complement strand
TAATGAAAAAAATATGTAGTCCTATTTAAAAAAGTATCGATGACCTTGAAGGCTCTAAAAATATGACCTTGAGAAAGAAATAAATCTCACCATAATGTGTGTCCCTTCGAACCAAACAATTTCTTCCTCAGGCATTTTCGCGTATCATTAACGGTAACGGAGATATTGCCTTGTAACAGAGTTACTGGGACACCCTGTATATATATTGTTTATACAGGGTGACCCATTTTAACTTAGACAAATAACTCGAAACATCGTGATTAAATAAAAAAATGTTTAAAACAAAAATTGTTGGATATGAAGGGGCTGATTGAACTATGATCTTGACCTTCATTTTCAAGGTTATTTGAAGGTCTACTTTCTATTTTCAAATAGAAACCCATATTTTTGATTCAAGAATCTAATAGCTGATGTCGAGAGCTTTCCAAAACGCTATAATGAAATATTTTTTCATGAAGTACTTTTCAAGTAATAATGCTTCAAAGTTACAGTATCGCCGGCACTAGCATTCCCCAAGATATGTAATACCACGCGTTATGTTTTTGTTTCTGCGAACTGAAGGTCAAGATTCACGGACCACCGACCGATTTCGCCTTGACTGGCCAGTCTCCAAAATTAAATATTTTGAGTAATGCTAATGCCGGCGATACTGTACTTTGAAGCATTATAACTTGAAAAGTACTTCATGAAAAAATATTTCATTATAGCGTTTTGGAAAGCTCTCGACATAAGCTATTAGATTCTTGAATCAAAAATATGGGTTTCTATTTGAAAATTGAAAGTAGACCTTCAAATAATCTTGAAAATGAAGGTCAAGGTCATTGTCAAGGTCATAGTTCAATCAGCCCCTTCATATCCAACAATTTTTGTTTTAAACATTTTTTTATTTAATCACGATGTTTCGAGTTATTTGGCTGTCTAAGTTAAAATGGGTCACCCTGTATATGCGCGCACATTTAATTTTTTTTTTAGAAAAAATCTTAATGTGTAAATGGTTATTTCTCGTACTTGACTCCATCGTTTCCTATGTCTAATCTTGTTTTTATCCTTCAGATGAACTATCAAATTAGTTTTTCCTGGCAACGTCCATACAAGACGACCTCCATAAGGCGTTGGATATTTAGTAGGCGGTGAAAAACGCATGCATAAGTTCTCCACGTTTTTCTGAATCGTCTCCACCAGCGTAATTACATATTGATTAACTTGCGTCTCATTTTCATCATGATTGCACAAACCAATGCAGCCATGCATGCAACAAAATGCGTCGTCGAAAAAAATGTGCGCTGATATCAAAAGTGTACAATACGTAAATAAACGTGTAAATATGTTTGTTGAATGTTCATTCAACAAACGTATTTAATAACTTTTTTAGCTTATATTTATTCATTAAATTTTTCGAAAATTATATAAAGTTTTTCGTAATGGAATTCTTTTTTAGAAATAAAAATAATAGATTATATATAAATATCTAACTAAACAAGATCGATATTTGAAAGATGTTAGGAATTCAGACAGAGAAGTTATCAGATAAGAGAAGGAATCAGAAAAGAAAAAAGAAACTAAATTACACATCTAGGTAATTAAATTGGAATGTCAATTCAAAAAAAGTATAGTATATAGTCTAGTCGTCAGAGATCTGACATCTAAAAATGATCCGACCTGGCTGAAATTTTGTGTGAATGTACATTAGTAGTCCCCAAAAACGATGCAAAAAAGTTTACCACTCGTACCCCCGGGCTTCTTCAGAAATTGCCCCCTAAAGGGGGTAAAAAACGGAAAACATCGATTTCCCAGAAATCTGTGCATGGAAAAAAAAAGTTTCAAACAAAAAATGTAGCTGACACGATTTTGAACAAAAAAGTTCCTTACCACTTTCTTTGTAAAGTGAACCATTCTCTCAGAAAAAACGACTCAAATAACGAGTTATTTTAAGTGTCAGTTGCGCGCGAGAAATGAAATATTTGAAAAAATTTTTATCAAGTACGCGGTAAATATTCAATAACTTTTGTTCCCAGTGACCTACAGGGACAAATAAAAACGCATTTTAAAGGGGAAAAGTTCAGCTTTCTGATAGAACAATAATATTTTACCACAAATGAAGTAAGATTGTTCAAATCTGTTAATGAAATGAAGGTTTC
>NW_017299877.1:3272-11688 GCF_001594075.2 Trachymyrmex cornetzi | reverse complement strand
GCATCTTTTTTGGAGACTACTAGTGGACATTCATACCAAATTTCAGCCAGGTCGGATCATTTTTAGAGGTTCAGTGGTATTTTTGCCTCTGACGACTGGACTAATACCCATTATAATTTTTTAAAAAGTAAATTTTGTTAATTACTCATGTAATGTTTTGATAAAAAAAAATTTGTGACTTAATTTATATTATTAAATACTATATATAGTTCCTTCTAATCTTTTAGTTATACTTGTCTGTACGACGTCTTACTTTCTAATTCATAATAGTCTTCAATTTGAACTTTGTAATATTTCTGCGTGACGCGTATTGCACATTGATCTTTATCCAATCGTAGAATACTGCCCACTAAATGATTCATCTCGCTCTTCTCTTCGTGCCACATTGTAGCGCACGCATAAATTTTTGCAACTCGATCTTTACGTTTATCAACTGCTGTATCAGCATCAATCGAGTCGTCTTGGTCAAAATTTCGTTCGATTCTTCCAGCATCTAAGCTAATATCGATAACTTCGAGTCTCAGGTCGCCATTCTGAAATTCAAATTAATTATAACAATAAATATAATTGCGATAATAAATCAATAAGATGAGAGTTTAACTCTTTACTGGAAGTTGAGCATCTTTAGTTTCCCCTTCGTGGTTTTGTTCAATATTTTCATTCTGCATCCTTTTATTTAAAGCTAAGCATTGATCGATCATGAGCGAATCATAGGTGATCGTAGAAAAGATCCTTTCCGCTAATGCTAATCTTTCGTTTTCAGTGGTCCACAAGTGTATCGTGATCCATATCTGTGACATGAGCCATATCAGCCAAAACCAAGTGTACCAACTAGAAAGAAATTCGTTCCAATTTCCAAAGAGGAAATCCTCAAAGAAAAGATAGTCCGGGGTAACATTACGAAAGGCACAGATGTCTTTCTTTCTGGCGATGCACAATGTCACAATCAAACATACCACTCCTAGGCTAACTAGATTTGTTGGAAACGCGAAACCAAATTGGTGCATATGGGTTCTGTAAACGAATTTGCCTGAAAATGTCGAAAAAATAAAAATTGAAATCAAAAGCGCTCTTGAACTTATTCAAAGAAAATGCACACACACATAAAAGAGTTAAAATATTTAAATTAAGTTAAAATATTAAAATCTTCGATAAGCTAAAATAGAATGATTAATCAGAAAACTTTTAAGTTGAATCTTCTCACATGATGCAAATGTTTAAAAGACATTACGAAAAACAGGTAAAACAAGCAAAAAATTATCTATAATCTGCATCATTCTATTCTTTAAAAATATCTTTTAAATATTGCTCACAATTGATTATTTTTGGATTTGCAGAGCTTTTCTCTTATAAGATGAAGAACTTTAATGTAAGATTTTTAATGTAAGTGTGTGTATGTATATATATGTGTGTTTAACTGTTTTGACTTACAAGCTTGATACATCGTCATAGTGCAAACAGCTTGAATCGCAAAGATATAAAGAGGTGTAGGGAAATTGCGGTAGGTGAATTGCGGTGAGAAGAAGCTTTTGGCATCTATTCCTTCGCGTATGTTAATAACGAAAGCTCCTGTGATAAAAATGAATATCCTCCAAATTGAAACATATCCATGTACGATATGCTGACCTGGTTGAAGATCTTCTTTCGCACGGGATAAGGATCGTACTATACCTATTTTGATTGGAAGATGATTTGTTTTTTCGATATTTCAATATTGATATATCGCGGCATATTCGACCCAATTGTACTACGTAACAATTCCGATTAACTTGGAAATAAATCAAATCAGTTTCCAGTAAAAACACTCACTATAAAAAAGTAAGTTCTAATATACATTTATCAAGATTATAAGATAAAACTCTCTCTCTCTCTTTCTCTCTCTCTCTCTCTCTCTCGCTCTTCTTTTTTTTACATGAGGCAACACATTTAAAATTATTTATATATACAGAGTGTCCGATTTTAATTGACTATCTCAAATATCTCTTGGACAGTGCATTTTAGAGAAAAGTGCTTTAGACAAAAGTTTTGACTTAGAGGGGGAGATGATTGGTACCATTGGTTTGATCTTGGATGGTCTTATCAAAATCAGAAGAAGGATACTTTACATTTTTTAAATAGAACCCTCCACTTTTCAATACATATTCTTGTAGCATACCTAGAGAGCTTTCCAAAACACTATAATAAAATATTTTTTCATAAAATGCTTTTTGAGTTATAAGGTTTAAAAGTTACAGTATCGCCGGTATTAGCATTACTCAAGGTGTCCAAATGATGGCTAAAACTTTTTGAATGTTGTTCAGTGTCATGACCTTGATAACATTTGTTAAGATCAAGATTTTCATTTTTGCACTAAAAATTTATTTTTATGTAAAAGTGAAAATAAGAGGAACAATCTCCAATGGTTTTGATCTTAACAAATGTTATCAAGGTCATGACACTGAACAAAATTCAAAAGGTTTTAGTCATCGTTTGGGCATCTTGATTATATATATATATATATATATATATGTATATGTATATGTGATCGGTACGTACCAACGTTGCTGTGAGACGATACAAAGTTGCTCCACCAGCGACTTGAGCACAACGCAAGAGCAACGGGAGTAATCCACATCAACGTTTTATCGACGTCGTGCTCGATAGTAAGAATCAAAGGCCACAACATCCCACTGACTTGGGCGATCAATGCCAGTACATCACAAATTTTTAGTAATCTTAATTTAATTGCTGATATATTACGGCTCTCTTCATTTCGCGAAAATAGATCTATTAAATATTAATAATTTTAGTTGTATTTAATGTATTATTTATATGACAAGTAAAATTCTTTCGGAATCGTGATATGTAGTAGAAACGAAAGTTATTTACCATTGTAATTTTTAATAGAGTGTCGAAAATTAGCGTAGTAACGGTAAGTTAAAGCAAAATGTTTCAAAATTGAAAAATGTCGAGAAGACGATTGCTATTGAAACCTTCTAATTTTTAGAGCCTGTATTCATAATCAGATTTTATATTTAAGACGGTCTTAAGTACAGTCTTAAGATATCATGAATTAATCAGAAAGCCGTATTATTATCTTAGGACATTACTTAAGATAATCTTAAAATAAGAACCGACTATAAATACTGACCCAGGACTTCGTAAATTAATTATGCGCACTTACTCAACAATCCTGGTACGAAACATAGGCAACAGAAAATCGCGGCACCTTGCACTGCACCGATTTCTGGTAGAATGATAAAAGTTAATAATACTAAACCGAGCGTGTGAAGAGTATCTATCAAGATCATGAGTAAAATATTCCGTTTCTTTGGCATCCTTGATTTTCTTTTGAATAGATAGTGCCACAAGGTGTTTAACATCCCGATGCATTCCGGTATGAGAAATATGAAAATTAAACACCACGTCCATTTTATACGGCCATCTTGCGTATATTCGGTAAAAAGCTCTTCTAATTCTAAGGAATATTCAAGAATTTTAGAGTATGAAAGAATATATCCGATAAGAGAGAAAAATCTTACTTCCTTCTCTCTCCTCATGAAGTAATTAACGTAACATAATAACAAAACGTGATTTTTTAATATATTAACGTGATTACTTATATAATAACGTGATAAATAAGCGATAAGATAATCTTCAAAATGGTATGTCTTCGATATTATATTACAAATTTTTGTAAACTATCTTTTCAACTTGATTCAGCAGGATTCTTTTAACTATTATCTGTTACTATTCAATCCTTTCAATTACAAATATCAATTCCCATACCTCTCTTTAGAATTAATTATTTTCATTTAATTTAACTTTTTAATTTCTATTTGATTTAATATTTTAGTAAAACTTTGACAATTGCTTGAAATCCTATATTTTAACATTTCGTACGTGCGCAATCTACCTCTGCAAATGTTTTAAAAATTTTAAAACTTTTACAAGACAAAATTTGAAAACAAATATATAAAATGAGGCTCGAAAGAATCTATCAGTCAAAAATAATAAAAAAGCCCGTCAAAGCCTACATCAGCTGTTCGGATGCACAGAAAACACTTTATTTTCATGTGAATATAACAATCAAATCAAATAAACGTTTCAACCCTTTAATTTGAGTCCTTATCAATATAAATATAAATCTATAAATTTATTAACAGTTTTTAAACATATTAACATCTTTATAATATATGATACTTGATGGTAGCATCAAATTGCTCGTCAATTTAATTCGCGATTGTTAGAGTAGTTTTAATTGCATTTATTTAGTCGGGAAAAATAATTCGGCGCGCAGTTTGAAAAAGACTACAATATAGTATATATGCAAGTACATATATAGTATATGTATATTAGTAATTCAAGGTAGAATTATAATATTTAAGCAACGAAGATCCAGCTTCGACCGTAATAGGCATTTTAAATTTCTAGTATTGATTGTGTTTTTCACATATATGGCCTAAAATAAAGATATTGTTTAAATATAAATCTAATTATATAAATAACGCAAAATCCAAAAGAGTGATTCACACCAATTTAGCTCGTTCTTCTTTATCCAAATACCAAATTAGCTATGTAAAATGATTATCACAAATATTAACCTATACAAAAAAAATTATAATAAATTACATAAATTAAGACGGAGTCAGATACAATGCGTCAAAAAGTAGAATATTAACTTATACAATAATAATATAAAAACTTACATAAAATAAAAACGGAATCCAGTACATTGCGCCAAAAGATCGAATCACATCGCACATCAAATTGTCAGATTTACTATGTAGTCATTAACAAGAAAGAAAACAAAAAGAAAAAACGAACAATTACAGAATTATTAAAATAATTAATCTAAATTTTAATTGTATTAGCTTACATGTAAGCATATCTTGCGACTCGACGTAAAGGTCTTGTAGTGTTAACAGTCAGAGATGAAATGAGAGTCAAAATAATAAAGTCACGTAGTTATTGAAATGAAAATAAAAATAAAACTAAAACTAAGAACAAAGAGGGGAAACAACGTCACGATTCCGCAAACAATTCCAAGTATAGTGGATCTAATGAATACGTATCATTCTGTAAATTAAAAAAAAAAGAGGCATTCTGCCTCTGTTGTTTTATATGAATCATTTCCGAAATCAATCTTTTATTGAACACCCTTTCCTCGTCTAATATCTTTGCATTTTCCCAATCAAAATCATGCTGATGACTGACTCTGTAATTACGGAATGTTGTGTAGTGTTCCAATTTGTGTGATTTTTATGTTCATTTATGCGTGTCTTCAAACATCTACCTGTTTGGCCTACATATGATGCTTCACATTCTCGATATAGGCTCTGACGGGCTTTTTTATTATTTTTGACTGATAAATTTGAAAAATTCTACACTTTTGGATAAAAGGAATGCAAATATTTGTACTTTCCAATTTATCTTGTACATAAATTTTTAATTTACACGCTCTCTAAATTAAAATTTTACCTTCATTATGATTACAAAAGAGCAACGATTGATTTTTACGTAGTTGCGCGGTGGCCAATAAAACAAATAATTTAGATACGATACCGCCACAAAAGACGATAGTAAATAACAATCCATAAATGAATATCTTTAGGATCCAAATGACGATCTCGAAAAATCTGTTATTTTGCATAGATCCACTTTCTGGTGAAGGAGGATAACATTCGAACACGTCCCATGGTGGAATGTCCTGCAAACTGAAAAGCGAGATCTAAGCTCAGTATTTTCAACATTTTATTTATTATTTATTTACTATTATCTCATCTTTCATATTTGTTTCCTTATTCTGCTTTAGACCTTCCTACATTTTTTACATTTTTATCATTTTACAGTTTTATTCCTTCCTCTTTTCCTTGACATACACTTGTTTATTTTGCAAAAAAGTCACTCATTTTCACAAAAGCAAAACAACATTTATTCATTGTCACTTCAAATCTTCAATCTGCTCTTTTATAGATCATAAAATTACATCTAATCTAATAAATAATTTCAAGAAGAAAATGCTATATATATATATATATATATATATATACACACATACACATATACAGGGTGTTTCTTTTTAATCTAGCCAGGCGAATATTTCAAATGCTGTTGAGTTTATAGAAAAATGTATCAGACAAAAGTTGTAGAGTGTGGAGGGGGACACAAGATGGTGGCCTTGAGTTTTTGATGAAGGTCAAACTGAAGGTCATTTCAAGGTCAACTTTGGTTTTTTAATGGAATGTAGCATTTTTCACTGTATATTCTGAAAAAGCATTAAAGTTGTCTGATACGTTTTTCATGAAAATCCATTTTATTGTGGAAATTTAGCAATTTAAGCAAAAATATTCGTAAAAAGAATCATGCATCAACGTCGATTGCACATGTGCCTAGCCGTTGGAAGAGACGTTTTTGAACACCTCCTGTAATGTTACAGTAGTCTGATACGTAGTGAGAGGCAAGGGGACTCACTTTAATCAAGCACCCCGAACGTGAGAGGCAAGGGAACTCACGTAAATCAAGTATCCCGAACGTGAGAGGCAAGGGGACTCACGTAAATCAAGCACCCCAATGGGATCAGATTTTCGTCACGTCCACGCCGTTGATTCCGGGTAACTATAAGAACGTAAAATGTTCATGAACATGTACAACTTGATGCATGATTCTTTTTACGAATTTTTTTGCTTAAATTGCTAAATTTCCACAATAAAATGGATTTTCATGAAAAACGTGTCAGACAACTTTAACGCAGAATTTTATGCTCGCAGAATATGCAATGAAAAATACTACATTCCATTAAAAAACCAAAGTTGACTTTGAAATGATCTTCAGTTTGACCATCAAAAACTCAAGGCCACCATCTTGTGTCCCTCTCCCCATTCTACAACATTTGTCTGACACATTTTTCTATAAATTCAACAGCATTTGAAACATTCGCCTGGCTAAATTAAAAAGAAACATCCTGTATATACAGGGTGTCCCGACCTTTTTTACCAATCACTTTTGTATAGATAGAGCGGACTAAACTGAGTCGAAAAGACCTACTATTTTGCAATTTTTGCAATAATTAACAAGATATTAATTACTAAAAATTGCAAAATAATGGTTTTGAAGAATTTTTTATTCAAATATTATCAACTTTACAGAAAAACTGCAAGAGACAAAATTTATTTATTTTCTTCTGATAAAGTTTTGAGAATTTTTTCAGAATTTTTTATCAACTTTTTAGTACTGCGTTTTCTTATTTTTATCAACATTAGAACATACGGTATTAAAAAATTCTGAAAAAATTCTGAAAAAATTCTCAGAACTTTATGAGAAGAAAATAAATAATTTTTGTCTCTTGCAGTTTTTCTGTAAAGTTGATAGTATTTGAGTAAAATATTATTCAAGACCAATATTTTGCAATTTTTAGTAATTAATATCTTGTTAACTATTGCGAAAATTGCAAAGTGGTAGAGGACTTTTCGACTCAGTTTAGTCCGCTCTATCTACACAAAAGTGATTGGCAAAAAAGGTCGCGACACCCTGTATATATCAGGTGTAGAAGTATGAAACCGGAATTTTTTTGTAAAAATTACACGTCTGTTGTTTGAAAATGATAAATAATATTTTATTCAAAATAATCTCCATTGCTATTTATACATTTTTCCCACCTCTCCGGCAGTTTATGAATGCCACGCCAAAAAAACAGTTCTTTTTTTGACGCGAACCAGTTATCGAGCCATTTTCGTACATTTTCATACGTATTGAAGTGTTGTTCAGCGAGAGCGTGTCCCAGTGATGCGAATAGATGATAATCGGACGGAGCCAAGTCTGGAGAATAAGCCGCATGCACTAATATTTCCCAACTGAACGCCTCGATCGTTTCCCTGACTCGTTTTGCTGTGTGTGATGAAGCATTATCATGAAGCAAAATGACTTTGTGTTGCCTTTTACCATATTCCGGTCGTTTTTCACATAATGCTCTATTTAAATCGATCATTTGCTGTTGGTAGCGATTAGTGTTAACGGTTTCACCAGGTTTTAGCAGCTCATAATAAATTACACCCTTCTGATCCCACCAAACACAGAGCATTGTCTTCTTTCCAAAGCGATTTGGTCTTGCCGTGGATGTTGATGGTTCGCCTGGATTCACCCATGATTTCTGACGCTTAGGATTCTCAAAATATATCCATTTTTCATCACCTGTCACGATTCAATGGAGAAATGACTTTCTTTTGTATCTGTCGAGCAGCAGTTCACAAACGGTTTTTCGATTTTCTTGCTGTCTTTCATTCAGTTCATGCGGAACCCATTTTCCCACTTTCTGAATTTTTCCCATAGTTTTCAAACGAATGGAGATGGCTTTCTGCGTCACATTCAATTGATCCGCGAGTTCTTGTTGAGTTTGAGTATCATCTTCATCCAACAAGGCTTGCAATTCGTTGTCTGC
>NW_017299877.1:2665-3187 GCF_001594075.2 Trachymyrmex cornetzi | reverse complement strand
GCAAATCGTAGTTTCCAGGCACAAAATTCGACATGTTCAACGCTATTACAAACTATACTGTTGTATGAAACTTGTATTGTTGTGAGTTGAAAATCTTTGGCAGATGTCAAAACAAGGAAATGGCGTCAATGACGCGATCTGACTGCAACTACATTGACAGCTATGGCCATCTATATATATATTGGTAAATTCCGGTTTCATATTTACATATCTGGTACATACATAGGATACAGATAATTCACTAGGAATTATTTAGGCAAAAAAGATCTAGCTTTGACCGTCATAGGCCTGAATACGCTTATACTTAGTGTTTAATTCTTGTCGGTCTGAATAAAAAATCTTATTATTGTATATATATAGCATTACCATATCATTATTCACTATCGATACATGAAAAATATCGAATCTATTGTATCGATATTGAGGATATCGATACAAAATATCGACATTATCAAAATTTTTTATATTAGAAAATAGGATCATAATGAAGTTCAGATAATAAAATTGTGACAAAATTTTGAC
>NW_017299877.1:0-1198 GCF_001594075.2 Trachymyrmex cornetzi | reverse complement strand
CTTTTCATACGAAACATTTTTCTCTATCCCTACTAGTTTTCGAGATATTTGACTGGATCACTTCAGATGGTCCACCCTGTATATATATAGTAATATCTTACAATATATTAGTCCAAATGCCATAACTGATGTCAAGAAAACTTAAAAATAACATCTAGCTCAAATTATATTGTTTACTCGAAAGTTTATTTCGATCTTCGAGTAAATCGAACTTAATCCAAATCCGACATTTGACTGCAACCAAAGACATAGAGAATGGACTGCGCGATCCGTGTGTCAAAATGGTCGATAGGGATGAGAGAGAGAGGGACCGTAGCAGACGGCCATTTCTATCTCTTTCCATCCAATGGTGTAATGGGAGAGAGAATGAGAGGGAGATTGGCCGTCTCCCACAGTCCCCCTCTCTCATTTTGTCGACCACATTTGAGTAGCAAAGCAAGGTATATCCTCGCCCATGGGATACCCCGCGGTGTGAGAAGCCGGGGGGAAAACTGGGCGAGAGAGGTACTGTGGTGCGGGGGGGCAGCCAATGAGCGAGCTGCTTTTGCCGCCCACCACCTCTCGCGGTTTTCCTCCCCATCCCCGCGGGTGCATATGTGTGTGAGCTCGTGACGTCACGACGCGAGGAGCGACGTGACGAAGGTCCTGCGAGCTCGAGAGCGGAAGGGCGACTGAGGGAGTTCGCGCGTTTTTTCGCGTCAACGCCCGTTCGCCCTCCCTTCCCCTCGACCCCTCGCGTATTCAGAACCCCCTTTGCCGTATGCTCGATCTCGCTCCCCTCGACTCGCGTATCTGGAATCCCCTGTGCCGTATGTTTGATCTCGCTCGCGACAACGCTCGCATCGATGAATTGAATCGAAGATTTTTGGAAGGACACACCGCGACATGTCACGACACGTTTCGTGGGTGACGTCATCGATTGCGTTCGATTGTACAAAACACACATTTACTGTCGTGTTTTGTCAGAGTGTTAGTGTAATAAAAAGATATATTTAAAACAGGAATGATTTCCTTTTATGCTTTTTTCTGTTGGGATACCACATCCTTAAGGATATGATAAGAATCTATTGTCCCTTCGTTATCTTTCGTAACAGTACCTCAATTTCTCATGCGTAGTTTTGTATCTTATAAGGATTCTATTTTTATGCAGTTTTGTGTCCTCGATAGAAACCACATCCGTTAATACGTTCGATGGGGA
>NW_017299876.1:181723-184040 GCF_001594075.2 Trachymyrmex cornetzi | reverse complement strand
TATATATTTTTTTTTTTCATATTTCTGAATGTAGTAACATTATATCGTTCTTAAGGCCACAGACTCTTAACTAATTAATTTGTCTAACTGACTTTATTGTCATTATTGACATAAGGACGTAAGGATGCCCAAATATTAATGTTGCTGGAAACTAAGATGTATACTAAGATATCTCTTTCTTTTTATCTCACTCTTTATATCTCTTTCTTTACTTTATATCTCAATCTTTGTTACTTTTTTTGATGATTTACATTCAAATAAAGATTAATAATGAGTTATACATTCTTGAAATAAAGATAAATGCAAACATTTTTTTAATTATAAAACAATTTGGGCTGAATATAATAATGGATATGAATAGAATTGATATTATACATTTACATATATATGTATAAATTAGAGATATGCAAGTGCGGAATATTCATAAAATACAACATTTCGTATTATATCTAGTACTTTTTGCTATTATTATGTGTCAAAAAGAAATGTGAAGAAGAGCGGCACGCGATACGGCTACTTGTCTGTAGGAACGGATAACCCTCGTCGCCGATTTATTTGAAAATGAACGAACCGCAGCCGGTTCGTCGCGTCGCGCGTTTGTTTCGGGAGTGCCGTTTAAGTTATCGAACTCAAGTTATAGTCCGTGCGCGATTTTAGTCCATTATTCGCGAGTGTTTGACGCGTGTGTCCTGTGCGAGAAGATGCAACTATATTCTAAGAGGAGGTGGAGTTCTTGGAGAGACATCGGGCACCGGTGGAGCAACTTTACGGTATATATTATTTTTTATTTATGTAAAATTAATCTTTTTTTTACATCATTTTATTTGGCAATGATTAAAAAATGATTATTTTTTAATCATTGTTAAATGAAATGATTCAAGTAATTCTATATTATATCAAATAATTCTATATAAAATAAAATTCTATATGATCTTAGCAAAAATAAATTTGTATAAAATTTTTAAGTAATTTTTAAGTAACTCTCCTTTTATCTAATTTAGATAAAAGGAGAGTTGTTTAAAATCTAGATAAAATAATTATATATATTCTTTAAAATACTAATTATATATATATTCTAAAACAAAAATAAGAAAGAGTATACGGCCATATACGCAAATTATTATTCGCACAAGTTATATATTTAAAATAAAATTACATGTAAACATTTCCGTCAAGTCGTGACTATCATCAGCACAATCAAAAGAATGCAAATGTTAAAAAATATAATTTTGCACATTAGGATGTCGCAGTACAAAATTCCAAAAATTAATCCTGTCTTCATAATCTCTTTTACAGTGAAATTAAGAATTTATTCTTGATAAATTGTATGTTAAAACACGGGATTACCAGATTCCGTGTTTTCACAACTATTAATATAATACAATAATGCGATGCTAATTTGTCAGAAGAATATTAGCGTAGATGGAAAAATATTATATAAGATAATAAGACTGTTCTGTATGAAATTTCATGTAATCACAGTGACCCGTGTTTTAACATACAAGTTATCAAGAATAAATTCTTAATTTCACTGCAAAAGAGATTATGAAAACAGGATTAATTTTTGGAATTTTGTACTGCGACGTCCTACTGTACTGAATTATATTTTTTAACATTTGCATTCTCTTGATTGTACTGACGATGGTCACGACTTGATCGAAACGTTTACATGTAATTTTATTTTAAATATATGACTTGTGCAAATAATAACTTGCGTATGTGGCTGTATGCTCTTTCTTATTTTTGTTTTATGTTATCGAGCCACTTCTAATAACTCTCTCTTTGTTTAAATTTTATTTATATATATTCTCTAAAGATCTTAGCAAAAATAAATTTGTATAAAATTTTGAAGTAATTTAAATAATACTTTAAAATTTTATACAAATTAATTTTTGCTAAGATCTTTAGAGAATATATATAGAGGAAAGTCGCCGATACACACTGACATAGGTCTTCTAACGCTCTCTTATTTCTCAGAAACTATCTATTGCACTTTATTAATACTAATAGAATCATGATCTGTTTAGCTAATTAAACAAGTACAAACTCATAATTCGTATATATGTGGCTTATTTCTATATCAAATCAACTAAAAACGAATTCTACGATTGTGAAAATAACATTCTTACGATTTTCTTTTGTAAATTGCGTAGTTTAAGTAAGAGTGACTATATTATTGATAATATTACGTTATTCTAAATGCTTGTAGTTTCCTAAATCAGTTTTATTTATATTATTTTTTCTCTTGGTTTTTTCGTAATACAATTTTAAATATAAAATTGGGATGCAGTGTAAACCGCCACACCTGTCTGTAAAA
>NW_017299876.1:41639-178995 GCF_001594075.2 Trachymyrmex cornetzi | reverse complement strand
TATAGTCCGCGCGCGATTATAGTCCATTATTCGCGAGTGTTTGACGCGAGTGTCCTGTGCGAGAGGATGCAACTATATTCTGAGAGGAGGAGGAGGAGGTCTGGGAGAGACATCAGGCACCGGTGGAGCAACATTGCGGTAAATATTACTTTTTACTTGTGTAAAATTAGCCTTTTATTGCTTGTCTTTATATCATTTTATTTGACAATGATTAAGAAATGGTTGTTTTTAAATCATTGTTAAATAAAATGATTTAAATAATTATATCGTCTATAAAATAATTCTATAAAGTAATTATATACTATGAAGTAATAACGTCGCTACGAAGATTCTATAATAAATAAATTAAAATCCAAATTAAAACAGTAAAGAAATAATCATTACTTTAAAAAATAATTGCTATATAAACGCATGCAGTTTGCTGAAAAATAATCGTGCAATTTCGAAAATATAATTTTTGTAAGCATCGAATTTTGTACCCATTATTTAATTAGATATAAAACAATTATACATATATTCTTTAAAATAATTACATATATATTCTCTCGAATAATCATATATATTCTCAAAAGAAGATGTTAGCAAAAATAAATTTGTATAAAATTTTTAAATGATTTTTAACTTGTTAGAATTAGACGAAAAGAGAATTTCTTAAAAATTACTTTAAAGTTTTATAAAAAAAAAATTACTTAAAAATTTTATACAAATTTATTTTTGCTAACATCTTCTTTTGAGAATATATATGATTATTCGAGAGAATATATATGTAATTATTTTAAAGAATATATGTATAATTGTTTTATATCTAATTAAATAATGGGTACAAAATTCGATGCTTACAAAAATTATATTTTCGAAATTGCACGATTATTTTTCAGCAAACTGCATGCGTTTATATAGCAATTATTTTTTAAAGTAATGATTATTTCTTTACTGTTTTAATTTGGATTTTAATTTATTTATTATAGAATCTTCGTAGCGACGTTGCAGCTGTAACTCCACTATTGCGCATCGCGTCGGTGAGTAATGAATCAACATTTTTATTGGGGCAATGGATGTATAATTTTATTAGTATATTATGTACATGCCTGAATATATGTACGCATGGATTTAATAACAATGTACGGACAAAAATATGTATAGCATTGTATACATCCATTTCCTTAAAATAAAAAAGTTAGAACTAATTAGGATAAATTTAGTTATGTCTGATTCTCTGGTGAATTTTACAGATCCATCGAATTTTTAAAGATTAGCGTTTGAAAATAGAGGAATTTTAGAAAACTAAACTTGAAAGGGAAATTAAGTAGGGTAATGTAACAAAGTTCACACTTTGTCACATTATCCTGCTTAATTTCTCTTTCAAGTTTAGTTTTCTAAGATTTCTCTATTTTCAAATGCTAATCTTTAAAAATTCGATGTATCAATAAAATTCACCAGAGAATCAGACATAACAAGAACATTGATTTCTTTATTCACACTATTGTAAATTTATGCTACAACATGTTACTTTATTAAAAATTAAATAATCCTTATATGTAATATAAATATTTTAACAAATGTAAAGAGAATAACGTTGCTCTCCATCGTTCACCGCTCATGCACTTATCGTGCATCGAATACAACAACTGAAAGCAAGATTATGGAATACGATTAAGAAAAATTTCTAGAAATTCGAGTTTGCTTGATTATATTTAAAAAAATGTCAATCGTGTTAAGTCGAAAACATTAAAAAACATACGTCTTTTTGTACGCTTCTTGTACATGATCCTATATCCACATTCTCTGCATCGAATTGGATTTTTGGCACGAATCTCATTATCGTGATGACATTCTAAAATAATGAGTTAAAAACTTGATTAATGATGTAAATTAGGTAAAAGAACGAAATCAGTTTTTCGTTACAATTTAGCTTAATAACTACTACGTATATCATGTTGCACAAAATTTCTCTACTTAGAAAGCGCTTTAAAATGCAATTTATCAATTTCCATAAACAATTGATATAGTTTATAAAATGCTAAAGTCTTAAAACTTTTTAAATAAACATATAAATGTGAATAATTTAATGAAAATTAGCAAGCAATGATATTAAGAGATTATTTACTAAAATATGAGGTTAGAAAGTAATAAACATGTCCTTACCTCCACAAATGTATACCATAGCTTTCGGGGTGGACTCAGATTTACTGGACTCCATTTTAATATTATATCGTGATATACTGTCGTGATATAATTGTAAGGCGTGGAGAGAAAAATTGAATTGGCGCCTTATGCCTCGAAAGGAGAAGGAATCTCCTTGTAAAGTCAGATGTCCACGATGCTAGACATCGATCCAAGATCAAGATCTCGGACAGAGAAAAAATTAACAAATCATATTTAAACAATTTGATCACATGACCATTGCGATTGGTCAATTATTTCTTCATCCGAGGTCTTGGACCGATTTCTAGCATCGTGGACACAAGGCTTAAGAAAAGAACGAGATCCGAGGTCCAGTCGGTCAAAGTCGGTCTTCAAATTGCATCGTGTAAACTGCATTACGACCAATCAAATACACGATGCAATTTGAAGACCGACTTTGACCGACTAGGACCGACTAGGAACCTAGGTTTCTCTCTGTCGAGGGGCGCACGATACTACAATAAAAGTTCCCAACTGATAGTCGGTAAGTCGGTCCTAGTCGGTCAAGTCTGTCTAATTGCGTTATATTTGGTCGTATTGCAATTTCATTGACAACACGTTGTGTATTCTACGATATATATAACGAAGATTTATTGTTACCAAAAATCAGTTAGTTTATTATATCACGACAGTGTTAAAACGGAGTCCAATAAATCTGAGTCCACCCCGAAACAAGCTATGGCCGGTATTCATAGGGTGCGTTCCGTTTCTCGCATGATGCATCGTTTATCCTTGTTGCTCACCAAATGTTAAACAAGGACAATGGATGCATCATGCACATCATGCGCGATACGGAACGCACCTATAGTCGAGTCTTATTTCAAGACTGTCTTAAGTAATGTCTTAAGACACTAATGCAGCCTTCTGATTGGTTCGAGACTTCTTGAGACCGTACTTAAGACGGTCTTGAATATCTGACTATGAATACCGGCCTATGATATACATTTGTGGAGGTAAGGCCATGCATGTTGATGACTTTGTAACCTCACATTTTAGTAAATAACCTCTTAATATGATTGCTTGCTAATTATTATTCAATTATTCACATTTATATGTATATTTATAAAAAGTTTGAAGACTTCGGCATTTTATAAACTATATCAATAATTGTTTATGGAAATTGCATTTTAAAGCGCTTTGTAAGTAGAGCAATTTTTCGAACATGGTATCCAGGATGAATCAGTCTTTGAACCAGCTTTTTACCCTGTGAGAAAATAATTGACTGCACATTTATACTGCACAATTATAATTCAATTAGGTATGAAGTGAATAATTTTCTCATAGGGTAAAAAGTTGGTTCAACGACTCTGATTCACCCTGCATGTAGTAGTTAAAACAAAAACTATTTTTGTTCTTTTACCTAATTTTACATCGTTAATCAAGTTTTTAATTCATTAATTCAGAATGTCATCATGAGATTCGTGCCAAAGATGTAATGCGATGTACAGAATGTGGATATAGAATCATGTACAAGAAGCGTACAAAAAGACGTGTTTTTTAATGTTTTCGACTTAACACGATTGACATTTTTTTAAATATAATCAAGCAAACTCGAATTTTTAGAAATTTTTCTTAATCATATTCCATAATCTTGCTTTCAGTTGTTGTTTGTTGTATTCGATGCACGATGAGTACACGAGTGGCGGACAATGGCGAGCAGCGTTATTTTCTTTATATCTGTTAAAATTGTTATTTCACATATAAAGATTATTTAATTTTTAATAAAACAATACTGCATCTTACCGGAAATTAACTTTATTCCTGTCCTACATTATTTCCTGCGCCCAAAGTTGTACTATCGTTTCTGCAAGATCATCGTATAAAGACGCATTCGCGGATTATCACGAATCTCTTCGTACAATTTGCATTAGAATCCCTGGATCCGGTGGACATTCCATCTAATAGAATTTGTTTCATGCATATCGATTCAGACTATAATGTACAAAATGCTTTAAGCAATGTTCCTTTTATTTACAATAAATAAAAATTACATTCTCATCAATATAGTTCAACAGAATTCACAGAGGAAGAGAAATGACGGTGACACTGGCAAAACAAGTTGGCGTTATTACCATAAATCCCGTTGTCACTTTCTCAAGTATACGCTTATAAAATTTCACTCCGGTCCCATTGTCTGATATATACATGTATACGAGCGTAAACGCTCGATATACAGTATGGTTTTAATCGAAAGATTTCACGACAAAGTCGCTCTTGAACTAGAGATGGTTTGTCGACGCAATTGGAGCTCGTAGGAGCACACAACATATTTTGTGCGAGCACAAAGAAACGAGATATATTCTTTACCCGTCTTTCTCTCTCTCTCTCTCTCTCTCTCTCTCTCTCTCTCTTTTTCTCCCATGAAAAAACATTTATAAAATCTTAAAGATCCTATAATACATATAAAATACTATACCGCCAGGTGTTTGTAAGTGTCACCGTTCGCACGCTTCGCGTATACAAAATTTAAATCATCCATGAAGATATGGAGCGGAGCGGAGTCTTTTTTTTTCTACGGAAACACCGCAAAAATTCGGGCGACCAGGTAGTCGATTTTTGTCTCCGTAAAATGTAAATCGGTGTAAAATCATCTAGAAACTCGTACAAGCTCGATCTTTTTTTTCTATTTCCATTCATTGTCCGCAAAATCTAATACTGAGTCTGGAAGAAGCCAAGCCAAGCCAACCGTGTTTCGTGAAAATCGTAGACGCGCGGCTGTCAACAAAATAAATATGTCTCTGCTTCTTTTTTTTCTTTTTAACAGATACGCTTGTACTTTTACTTTAGGATATTAGTCAGGATATTCGCCATATGGTTCTTTCTGCACTTATCACAATACAGACTACTTAATCGAATGTCGCAAATATTGTAAAAGTATGTCGAGTCGTCTTAACAAACATTTACCCGAATTATTAGACTGTACAGTGTATATATGCATATATATATATATATATATAATATGCGAGAATAAAGGAAGATACAATTAAAACGGATTAATCGCACGCTCGTGAAAAATTGCACAGTCGAATCTGTTTTGAAATGGGAAGATAAGGATAGAATATTATCGATCGTTCAGTGCGAAAAACTGATCGATTTTTATCTCAAAATAGAAGAAACATCGACAGCATATTTAGACATGAAAATTATTGTTAATCATATGTATTGTATCTGGTAATCTCTTTTCCGTAATTTAAACTGTGTGTACGTCTAACGATCATAATTAGAATTGTTCTTCTAAGTGGGCTCCTTAAATTAGACGAGCGATGTATCTATTTATACATATATCTATGATCAGACACATCTCATTATATTTTTCCGCTAGTTATTTAGAAAAGTTCATGAATTTATCGCTTCGTCACCGAAGCAGCTCTCTCGTTTTACAACAAAATTCGATGTTTGAAACAAAAACAACTGTCAAAAGACTGATGTTTCAATTCGAAATTACCCAAGCAGAGCAACAAGTCACAATAATGTCATTTTAACGTTAAAATGCATCGAAAATCCTAAAGACGTTCCCATAATATCTCTTGGATAAGGGTGTTGTGTAGAATAAATGATTTTTAATAATTTCGGAGCTATTTTGATGTCACTATGACTTTAGGTTTGTTCGAGCGTTGCTTGAAATCCTTAAAAATATTTGCATTTAAAACGAGATAAATACTCTTTAATACTCGTTTTTACTAATATAGTTTAATTTTAATCTCGATTCAACTAACTTTCATCTTTTTCTAAGAATTAGAATTTTTAGAAAAAAATGAAGAGTAAGTTGAATACAGATTAAAATTAATCCACATTGGTACAAACGGAGATCAAATTTTTAGAGTGAATTTCAGTATAGAAAGTATATTCGAATGTTGAAAAGAGACAGAAAAAGAAGACGTTAAGTGCAAGCAACGCGAACAGACCTTTTATGTTCTACTTGGATATGTTCAAACTTCAAACTAATCAACTGATCTTCCCTGTATTTATGCTTCAAAATTCACTTCGTGATATCCTCTTTCAACGGATATCCAAATTTGATCAGTTGATCATGCAACAGCGATTGTTCGTAACGAATAAAAAAGTTTTCTCAGTTTTCCGCGCGTTATACGTTTCGAAATTAAAACGCGAGGCCGTTCAAACAAAACATTTTATATTCCACTTTTGCCAATGTTAATTAACTTTAACCTCGGTTTAACTTACGCTCGATCCTTTTTTCAGAACTAGAAAAAGATAAAAAGTGAGTCAAAATAAAATTAAAGTTAAACTATCGACATTGGTAAAAACGTGCATTACAGGGACGCGCTTTCGGAACGCTAGTTAGCGCTCGAAGATTTGAATCGCGGCTATCTTCAGTGTGCATTCGCGTCGCGTCCGTTGCGGCCGTAACTCTCGCGAGCGCGAAGTTTCCCGTGTCGCGAATCGAGTTTCCCGCGTATAATTGCATATAATCGCGTCTTCGGTGGTGGACGGGGTACGCGAACGTGATTCTCATCATCCGCAGTTACGAACGGGCACTTCCGAGGCTGCTCGGAGTCGTCGAAATGTCTATCGTCGCCGCGGGCATAGCACAAAGGCTCGGTGAGTAAACCTAACTTGTACTGCGTCATATTTAGATTTCAAACGACGAGAGACGCACGGTCGTCCACCGTCTCCCGATTAATATACCGGGAATACGGCGAATCTGATATGTATTTTACGACACGCTCGCTACGTGCACGCCGGGAAAATATACCGAAGTGATATACTTCCACGGACGACAACGTTTCGAAAATATATATGTGTATGTATATATCGCATTATGAATCTACAATTTGGAAAAAGTACATTCCTTCGAAATCACATATAAGTACGCATGCAAGTAGCCGAGAGAAAGAGAAAGAGTATATAATATGTATATACGTAGATGTGCGTTACACGTGTATAAGTTTTGAAAATATCGCGTTTCGCGTGTGAAAGGATCGTCATCCGGGAAAAAATGTTTCATATATATATATATATATAATTATATATAATTATATTAAAAAATTGACATATTTTATATACAATTATATATAAAATATGTCCATATATACATATAACGTTCTTTCCCGGGCATTTCCAAAGTCGACTTCGAAAAGCGTATCGTTTCTCTCAACAAATCCTGTCAAACGCAAATTGTGTTGGCTTGGCATTTCGGGGTGTGTGCACACAACACGCTGTGTACACATCCTGGAAGCTCATACGTAGTTAACGCGGTTACGGTTGGAATCGACAGAATTACAGACAGGAGATATACATTCAAAAAAATGCTATGTTAAACTACGCTACACTGATATCATTTAGTGTGAACATCACTCGGACTGGACTTCATTGTATACCTGGGCGGTCGTCTCGTTCTACGTTTACCGTATTATTCTTTTTATCCTGGTTCAAGCACACCTATTAGGTACAAACCGTGATAACTGGAGTCTGATTATGCGGAATAGGAAAGACATTCTCGTGCTTGAGTGAGATATTAAAACTGCGCGTAGAATAGATAGACAGTTAATTATGAGATACAGTAGCTGTCGCTTGTGGAAGGTGTATGGCCTCTTCAAGTTGCTCACTGCAGTCGTATTATAAGGCCACCAGCGAGAAATCATGTAAAGCTATTTTCCGTGTAAAAATTAATTTTTTTGGAGGCTTTTACTTGTTTAATAAAAAATGTAGATTGTGATAAAAGACATTTCAATAATGGGAGAAAAATTCATATGATTTTTTTCGTCTTGGACAATTTTCGCTGTGGATAATTCAATAGAACTGCAGCGAGAAAACAGGAGGCATAACTATATCTTAAACAGAATCAGTGAATCGGTCCCTCAGACCATAACAAATATGCTCAATTAAGATTTAAAAAATAACTAGTAATATCAAAATACCGAGGTAACTAAATATTCAACAATGTTTGAGATAAAATCAAACTTATTAAGACGCTCATCACTTGATTCTTGCTTACAAGAAAATCTTTCAAGACAGGAAAACTAAAGAATCTACTGTGTGAATTAAAAGCGCTTAAATTTACAAGTAATCTGAGCAACCGACACAGCTTCTTGATTTCTTAAAACTATTATAGAAACTAACATGATTTCTCGTTATATTTTACATAAATATATACAAACACATTTTCTCTTATGTCAACAATAATTCTCATAATTGTTATACTATATGCATAATATTGAACAAATATACATACATACACATATATGTATATACATATATATGTATTTATATGCATATATGTATGTGTGTATAAGTTTTATATACTAATTTAAAGTATAATATTAATTTGTAATATTAGAATACTCTTCAACATGTTGAAAGTAACTCATTTGTGCTTTAAATATAGAATCACATACCAGTCCATTGCACCTCAATTATTACGAGAAACACTATCGTGTATATAAATATTATAATCATATCAGATACTCGAATTACGTTTCTTTTTTTCTGCACTTTATGCGTTATACGTGCTGATTCCGAAAGAAAAGGTTTAAAATCTTTTAAAGAGGATTATACAAGTCAAATTATATCTGTTTGTAATATAAACAGGCAATGTTAGTAATGATGTGGTAAACGAAACATGCTCGAGATCGCGTATTTATCGCCGTCGTCAATAAACTTAATATGTGTATTTCATTACATATTCACGCGATAATATATTCCAGGTTCATATTTCAATTATGTTAGTCCTCAGAAATTTGCGAAATATTTCAACAACGTAAAATTATTTTGTATTTGCATGCAGCTTTTTAATAACGCTTCGTTTAAATTCTTGCAACATTAATTTTCAAGAAACGTTTTTTCATATGTAAATATCATTAATAGTATAACCTATTGAAATAGTTTTTTAAGACGACCGAGACTTTTTCATTAGGATATCTTTGTGATGCATTTCATATATGATACATTATTATAACCGCGATTTCTCTAAGTAGTATGGCAAACACCACTCGAAAAATTCTTTTAGCACGCTATATTGTTTTGGCACTATGTATCCTCTATCCTTTGTCTTTTGTGATCTTCCTTCACTACGAATTCCTCCATAATTCTTTTTTGAGTATTCTCTTTTTCCCTACATTTACCCGCACTTCTATCTCCATGAATATTTGTACTAGAATCCGTCTCAATATTATGTTCAACAAAACAGTGTACCTGTAACTCATTTACAGTACGCATAGATACGGGGCAAACTTGGCACTTGTACGATTGTAAACTGTCCTCCAGTCTTGCGTCTTCCGGAACGACCGCCGAAATTGGTCGCTGCTCTTTAACGGAGTAATCACGTCTATGCTGATTGAACTGAGGACTGCGGAGGCGAACGTCGTTAATAGCTTTCGGTTTCTCGGGGACGATTGACATGTGATATGGTCGAGAGATGTCTGCGTCCGTTGTCGCTTTCACGTATGTTGCATGAAGTGCGTGCTGCGGTATAGGCTCACCCTCATCTGACGAAGTCTCACTGCCACTCACGACCGGTCCGGGCAGAGTTTCCGAGTCCCACTGCGCGATTTTTGCCGGGTCCTTTTCGCCTAATCTTTGAGCCAACATCTGTCGAGGATAAAAAAAAATTTATTTTATCGTGATGTTTTTTTCTTTGTTAAATTTAAAAACCACGCGTGTAATTATGATTTCATTATTACGAACCTGCAGACTATTAAGACTATTATCACAGTCTGTAGTATCGATATCATTCAAGTTGATGCCAGACCTTTCCATCTCTGCATATGTTCCAAACGGCAGTTTGCCCAAGCATTCTAATTTCATGATATGCATCTTGCTGCGAAGATGCTTGGCCAAATGTCCATGTATTCTGAATGCTACCTTACAATCTGTACACTTGAAAGGTCTGGGGTTGCTAGTAGTCGCTGCACCAAACGTAGAAGTCATACTGACCTAATAATACAATAAAACTATTCGTACACTCGTGCTAAAGGATATAACGTTGCTCGATGGAAATAAAGTTGATTCGTTGTTTACCTTATTGTGATGGGAAACGGATCTTTCGTGTTTCGTCAAGTGGCCTTTAGTCCGGAAGGAAACTGCACAGTTTTCGCATTTGTATGGCCGCTCAAAATAATGGATGTTGAGGTGTAGCCGTAACTGACTAGGCTTACTGAACACCTTATTACAAATCCCACATACACTCCTACCATCTTCTGTGACACTGTAATCATATTTCATAATTTCAGTTTTTACAATTAAACTTATTTTTATAATTCTAATGAATAAAATTTGAATATTATTATAATATATATTATATACAGAGTTTGTAACATTTCGATTTATGACATTGAGAGTATTTATAAACACAAATACGAGCAGCAATAACGTACACGAGACCCTTGAGTCAAGACATAGTCAAGTGCACACGTACCCGGTAAATATTTAAAGTCGATTTTCTCAAAAACTAAGCATTATATGGAAACATTTTATTCTATATTTCCAGCTCATTTTTTCATGTATTACTCTATATTGCGTTAGAGATATATATTAAATTAGTATACTTTAATATGTATTTCTAACGCAACATTAAATAATATTATTTGCATCATGCGTCAACAAATAGTAAGAGAAAATAATTGAAAATATTTTCGTACCTGACATAGTTAGGCGCGGGTCCACTGGACGGTTGTAGAAATTCCGCTTGCGGTTTCGCGTTTACTGTGTTTGGTGAAGGCGATTGAAAATCTGACCCACCGACGACTATCTTTCCGGCTACCGCGTGTTTCATGCTGTCTAATGCATTCTGCTTAACCATGTCTGCAGTGTGTTTCGTATCATAATAAAGAATTCGTACTTTTTGCGGTGACGTGCTTCTCGCGTCTACGTTTTGCGACTTGGGTGGTTCGTGTATAGGCTGTAATATTTCGTAATTGGCACGTGGATCTTGCGCGTGCGTTCTGTATTCCGCGAGAGCTCTCATATCACGACTCGGCGGTCTATTATCTGGATTTGCTTGCCGGATTTCCATGTTTGCCGATGGCATAAGCTCCTGAATAACTTGCATATCGTGAGCGAACGACGGTTTGTACTCACGGCTAGGCGGTCTCATCTCTTGACCGCGTATCTTGTACTCCTGTTGACTCGGTAGCCTCAATTCCTGATTCTGTGTTCTGTACTCTTGACCGGGCGTTCTGATCTCTCTACTAGACGGCCTTAGATCGAGATTTCGTGGACTATGATTCTGCATTCGAATATCGTTAGTCGCGGTTCTCATCTCGTGATTAGCAGATCTTACTTCCTGACCAACAGGATGGCATTCCCTAGATCTTTCCATTTCACTCACCATCTTCATCGCGTTGAACATGGAATTTCTGTCAATGTCGTTGTTTGTATGTTGCATCAATTGTGGTCGGTTATTGACGTCTATATTTAAAGATTTCGGTGAATGGCAATCAATACTGGATGTGTTGCGAACAGGTACAATAGAACAGTTCGGTCTCTCGATCGAACTATTGTTCCTGGTCATGGCTAGACTATACTCAATACTTGGTCTTGTGCTAGCGGGACCGTTAGTTAGACCAAGCTCAAAATTTTCACGATCAGAAACCATACGATTAGTCTGTTCTTTATTCTTGTGAATAGCCTCGTAATCGAATATTCGTCTCTCCATTGCCATATTGTTCTGATAAATCTTCTCCCTAATTTCCATCTTAATGTCGTCACTGGTATGCTTTGTCGTTTGTTTAATCCTAGATTCCATAACGGTATGCTGCATCTTGCTAGGATCGGTATACGTCACCGTCGGAATACCGTTGGAATCTATGTGCCTGGACCTATTTTGATCCTGATGACGCGGGTAAATATCTCTTTCCTGTATCTGCTTATTGTCCTTGGTATTTCCCACGCGATACTGCTGCTTAATTTTGCTGTCCATCACATGTCTCTCCGTGAGGTAGGCCTGCAACATGTGGCCCTCCGCATCCGGTTTCCATTCTCTACCCTGTATAGGCAGCCGTTCCATCGTCTGGACTATCGTCTGCAATAAGACCGGCTCCGAAACGGGTGTCAGAATGTCCGCGTGTCTAATCCTTTGCGGGACCGGCGAGGGCAACACCTGAGTGGTCTGCTTCGTCGTGAGATCCATGGGCAGCGACAGCTGATGACGTGACTCCGTGACTTCGGTGATTTCCTCGATCTCGAAGTCAGAATCATCTTTCTTTGACGATTGGATGACACTGATCCTCGTTTCTTCCGTCGTATTTCGATTTGATGGGAAATAATAACGATGCGATAATTCATTTTGGATCAAAGTTGTTTCTTGCGTGGTAACACTTTGACTGATGGTGGACGTAGCCGCGGTAGTGGACGCGATGCTCATCGTGGAAGTTGTCGGTAAAGTTAGCGTGTATGGATATGTTGTGGGTCTACCAGACGGCAACAAGCCTGGCAATCTATTCGACGTGTTACGTTGTGAAAGACTGAGTAGACTTTGTGCTGCTTCTTGCTCCTCGCTGCCCGATTCCTCGCTTTCGTCTCCGTCACTTTCTTCCTCCTCCTCTGAGGATTCTTCTGTGTTACCACCACCAGCAGCTAATCGCGCGATAGCCTCCTTGTCGATATTTTCGTCGCAGACAGTTGTAGGAACTGGTACTACACCTAATTCCACACACTTTTTGTAGTGAGCCTTGGACTTCATGTGTTTCGTGAGATTACCCTTTGTTTTGAAACTGTCGCAAAAAAATTATGATTTCATAGGTAGATTATCAATGTTACAAATAAAGTTATAAATGGTTGTTCTCTTGCTGTGGTATGTGAGAACATCAACTTACCTAAAAGTACAATGCTTGCAAGTATACGGCCTAACATCCGTATGTGTTCTGATATGTTTCTTCAACATAGATGGTTTTTTACAACGAATACCACATTCTTCGCAGACATAACGTCCTCGTCCTTAAGTAGTATATGAAACAATTGAAGATTTATTTTTACAATATGAAGATTACAGCTGTAAAGTCTTATCAATAAAAATTGAAATAAATTAGATTAATAGATTATATTATAATATAAATTAAATTTAAATTATATTTCATTATAAAATTAAATTAAATTAACACAATAGAATAGTATATGTAAAATGACGGCCAAAGACGAGCAAAAAATAAGATATTCTACTATAATAAAAATAATTTTAATGTTCGATTTACATTAGTCTAGCGAAACTAGTTTCGACCCTACTGAGTCTTCTTCAGTCGCAAAGTATATTACATTAAAATCAATTGATATTAAAAGTCTTACATTATAAAAAATCGGAATATGTCGACGGACTGTAGTATCGATTCGATTAGATATTCTTTTGATGTTGCAAAAATAGACTAATGTAAATCGAACATTAAAATTATTTTAATTATAGTAGAACATCTTATTTTTCACTCATCCTTGGCCGTCATTTTGCATATATTACTCTATTGTGTTTTCAGTAACGAGCAGGATATTATTAATCATATTTTTAAATTAAATTAAATTATATTATATTATATTTTAATTTTAGAATAAGAACGTTAAGAAAATTTGGAGATTGTACAAATTTTGTTTAATTTTGAAAAATGCAACATTTAAACATTCCTTACCTCTTCCGCGCACATAGGTGTAATCTTCGTTACTCTCAAAACCTCCGTCAAATATCTTCACCCTTTTCGTCTTCTCCTGCATGTCACTTTCCAATCCGCTGTCCGGACTGGTGGGAGTGGTTGGTCTTTGCGAAGAGTGCGTTAAAATAGCCTCTTGTTTCTTCCAAGCGGTCGTGTAATTGAGAGGTCTATGTCGAGAGTCGTAGTGTGCCATGTCCACATCTGGTGGTGCCTCCTTGCATATCTTCCAATTGGAGTACATCGACAGACCGTGCTGCTGTGTGACGTACATTGGCTGCGGTCGATTCAAGGTACAATAAAACACCCTGGTGGAACACTTAAGACCTAGATATGTGTAAGCATGCCCATTTAGATATAGTTGTCCGTACGATTTCTTGGGTCGCGGAGTCTCCGGACTGATGAGAGGAAGGGTGTTCGCCGTAGGCGTGATCCCGTGATGCTTTTTCGGTGTAAACGTGCCAGGTTTCAACGGTAGAGACGTGGGTCTCAAGAACTTATTAACATTAGTTGTTTCTTTAACGACGTCGCCGCTCTTCGGCGATTTGGCCTCGGGTTGTTTGTCCTTAACAATTAATTCTACGGAAGTTTTCGTTGGCACTTCTGTCTTGGAAGAATCTAAGTTTACAAGTATTACCGATGACGCGTTGTCGGCCTTCATCTTAGCGCCGTTGAATGCGCCGTATCCGTCCGCGACTTTAATCCATCCACGTGTATCCGAAGAGACACTATTTTTTAATCGACCGTTCTCGTGAACAGGTAGGTCTAACTTAGAGATTGCAGTGTGCGTATCTACCGGGAGTGCTCTACCAGCATCAACTTCACTGACACCCCAATTCGATGATCTCTTCTTGTTTTCCGAAATGGTCTTGGGCGAGTATCTCATCTTGCTGTAAGAGTTTGAAGAAATTGTGGGATCCACGCCATTTGGATAACTAAAAGTCTTGTCCAACTTTGGACTCTTGTCATATGTAAAATCCTTCCTCTCTCGCGGACTCTCTATACTCCTGTATTTTACGGCCGTATTATTTTTGATATGACGATCGAGCTCTGCTTTGCCGGTCTCTCCACCGGTGAGAGTTGACGGCATCCTCGTGCGATACTTGTCTGTCGAAGTTTCGACCTTGACGTTAGGAACTTTGGGACTGGTCAAGCCGCTCTTCAGACTATCGCCATTAGGTGTCTTGAAACTGATCTTCATCGACTCCTTCGCCGGACTAGCTAAATCCAGAGGCTGATCTAGCAAGGAAGGAACATGTCCAGACAACGGACTGGGCATACCAGGCACCGTACTGGGCTGTACCTTGACTGGACTAGCCAGGTCCAGTGGCTGAGGTATCATGTGTAGACCCGGTAGGCCCGGTATCACTTTATAACCGGCTTCGCCAGCCGTTATACTCGGAGATATGTCTATAGTCGGCGTACCAGTCAGAGTATGTGGTCCGGGCATACCAGGTACATAAGGTATCACCTTTCCGCCATGGAGGATACTTGTGATACCAGCTTGCGGCAGAGTCAACGGATTGTAGGCAGTGATGCTCGTCAGCGGGTTGAGGTGTGACTCCAAGTAGTCGTAACAGGACATGGTAGGCGCTATATTCGGGGTTGATATGTTTGGTATAATGGGCGCCAATATCTTCGGTGCGTTGGGCAGAGATATGGAGGAATTGGACGTGCTAGCCGATGTTCCCGGCGGTTTATGCATCATGGTACCACCAGAATGAAGTCCCGATTTCACCACTATCGACGCCGTCTCCGAGTTCATGCACTTGCTATTGACAACGTGCTCGTTCGTGGGCGAATTTGTCTGTCGTGGCTCGATCCTCATCGTTTTCGTTACTTCGCCCGTGTTGTCGAGGATCCTCACTTCACCACCGAACATCTGCAACGAGTTTGGACGCGGGTATTTGCTGAGCTCCTCCAGCGATCTTAAACTGGTCGGCACAGTTTCCGTTCTTTGCTTCTTGGCAGGCGGAGCATACGCGTCGACTAGTCTAGTGTTACCTAGTAGAGGACCCGGCGAGGGTAACGGTTGCAAGGTGCTATAATAATCGGCAGATTTTACATCGAAATCAGAATCTCGTTTTTCCAAGTCCGCGTGATAATCGGTTCCTTTTCGAGAATTGTCAATACCTTTACAGTAATATCTGCGGTGAGCCTCCAAATTGTCTATGCTAGTATAGGGGATGTTACAAGTGGGGCAGACGAAATTTTCTACGGCAGTCTCCGGTACCGGTCCGTTCATAGAACCGCGAGTTTTCAAAAGGAGATCCTTGATGATTGAGCTATCCGGAAGCTCATCTTTCGCTTCCTGAGCACAACTATCGCTGTAACAACGCTTTCTGTTGTTCAAGGTCTCCTCCGCGGAAGACAAGTTTAACGGCTGCTGTTCAAATGACTGTTTTGTCTCGACTAGGCTCTGTTGGCGATGCATTAGTTTGTGCAGACATGGATCCACCGCATCGACGATCGCCTGATTGTCTGTAATAATCTTGTCGATATGCTCCTGTAGCTGCTCCGCCTTAGGTTTAACAGAATTGGAAGTGGAAGTAGTTGTGGAGGAAGACAAGCAGGAACTGTTGGAAGAACTGGGCGATAAGGAAGACGTTTCGGTGTCACTGTTCACGCACTGCAATGCTGTTCGGGCTTGAAACTTTGGCTTGTAGATCTTGCCGGTTTTCACGGTCTTTACTACAGCAGTGGATACTGTCGTCGTTGCCGTTGTGGGCGTCGAAGCTGGCGGCGGCGGTGGTGTACCAGTACCATTACTGGCGCTATCCGACAGACTTATGTCGGAATCCTCGGATACCTGCGAGAAAAATGTTATAGACTGTATTTATAATACTGAATTGCCTAATGAGTGAACTAAATGATGTTTATTTAACATAAGAAAGTTACCAATGCCTCATTAAAAATTCTACGTTATTAGTTCTTTTATGTAATATCAAGATTTTATCAAAATTCGTTAAATTATTTAGATTTTACTAATTTAATCAATATAGTACCTTCTCTCCTTTCTCCATCTTGTGTGCATGAGAGCGCGACCTGCAGTGCTTGTACAGATTTGATTTTGTCTTGAAGGAAATTCCGCATGGCACGCACGGATACGGTCGTTCGTTTGTGTGCGCCCTGATGTGCTTTTGAAGGACACTCGGCTTGGTCCACGTCATCGAGCAGAAAGGGCACGCGTAGCTGCCGCTCTTTCGAGACTCAACGGTGGGCTCGACTCCCCCTGCCGGCTCCGGGGAAGGTTCGAGTTTGTTGCCGAGTTCCTTCGACGACTCCTTGCCGTCCTTATTGTCGTCCTTTCGCTTCGGTGCCTCGTCAGAAACGACGTTGTTTGCCGTGCCCTCCTCGACGACTTTCGGCGCAACTTCGGTCGTCGCCATCTTCTTGAATTTCTTGTGTAGATACTTTGGCTCGCCATCGTTGTTGTTGTTGTTGTTATTGTTGTTATTATTATTGGTCAGCTGTGGGTCTGTCATCGCCACAGTATGGGTCTCTGCAAACAGTGCAACACCAGGTACTATTAATCACTGCCGACCGCCAAAGTCGGAAGAAAAAGAAAAGGCGAGATCATGCGAGGCGAACGGGTGGGTTCTCAGGTGACTCAGATGCGAGAATGGATGTCGTCGTACACGATGTTCCGTGTTGAGAGGGGAGGGTGATTCACGAAGGATTCTCGATATTCCGCGCGAATCGTTGAGACTATTCCATGAAGAGAACGCGCATGGCGTCGATTAATCCGATTTTAATTGCTGATTATCTCTGATTGTGACAGGATGCTATAGTGTGACTGTTGACGTTGGGTAAAAACAAGCGTAAAAAAGCCCCGAGTGTAATAGACATCGAGTACATTTTTGATTACGTGCAAAGTGACCTTACGTAACGACACTAATAACGCATCGAATTTACGATGACGACGGAATCGTTCGTGTGACACGCGTGCGACGACGATCGTACATAAGGAAAGTGTTCGAGGTCGCGCCAAGTAAAGTATCACGATGACGCCGATTGGAAAATTCTAGTCCACTGTGTCAATTGCCTTATGACGTTTCCATAAATACAAAGGCGTTAATGTACTCTTGGTGAGATGAGAAAATACTGACAGCCGTTTGGTATGCGTTATATTATTCCATCGATTACGTAGTACCAACAATTACGTGACGCACAAAAGTGAATTAATTTGCTACGAATAATTGCATCGAATCACGACCGAGACATCAAATGTAATAGTATGTTAAAGTTACGTAAAAAACGTTACCTATCTCGATTTTTAGATATTGCCCATCGTTAGAATCATATCCATAATTGCACAAAATCGTATATATATGTATGTATGTAAAAAATACAATATGTTGGATATATTTATATCCGGTGGTGTATTCTATTTTCGTATATCATGTCCTAGATGATAGCGCATTCAGTTTCGTATAAATTAATTTTATCGTATTAGATAAAAATGTAAAATTTTTGTTCGGATTATATATGTATATCGAGGAGCGGTATAAAATATAACATATATACATATATTTATTATATATATATAAATTTTATATACATATATATAATTTAATTAAATTAAAATAAAGTCTATATATGTATATAAAGTTTATCATACATATATTCTGCACAAGGAAAGTAACTGACAGATATTTCGCAGTACACTTTCGCGATTGGGAAAATACTTGACCGTGAATAATCGCTAATAATAATCAATAGATATTTTTCTTCGCAGCGAAAAAATAGTTAATCTAAAATGATACATACAGGGAAAATACCGGCGGTCACATAAGAACTCCGCAAATAATTCAATTAGGAAATTCGATTACGCATCTTGCGGTACGCCAATTCTATTAGATTCCGCTCTAATGATGTAGACACGCTTTTAAATATGCGTTATTTTAAGGCATCCTTTGTGAGATTAACTTTTCTTTTAGCACGTAGCATGTACACATCACAGGATACATTGTAGTTTCAACGGCCGCTAGCTAGATAATCATAGTATTTTTTATAAGTAGCCCTTTTTAATTCTAATAAAATTCTAACAAATATTTCTGATATATAAATTAAATTTTATACCGTTAAATAAGTTCAACAATATTTATATAATAATAACATCGTTTAATAAAATCTGCAACGTTTTAAGCGGAAATAGATTCCAACGCAATTATCTGCATGTTCAATATTCAAGGCGCGACAGGTCATCTCCGCGAAATTATACAGCAATGTGACGATGCGAAAACGGAAGTTTAGGACGGGTTCAACAGTTCACACACATACACACATGCATAACAGTTCGTTTACGTGAACGAGCGAGACTTCTCTGCGCTTGCATTTTCATTTATAAGCGACTGAGTTTTCCCTTCCGTGTTTGCCCACCGGCGCGACTGATCGACGACGAATTATTTAGCGTGGTATTATATAGAATCATAGTCTCTCGGCATATTTACCTCTTCTTCTCGATGCAATAATTATGTGATCGATCGACGTATATAGGTCGATAGTCTAAACGTCGCATTCAGTTGACACTTCATTACAATTTGAATTTGATACAGTCATTAGTCTGATATCATTAGCATGTATCGTAGTTATATAAAGATATTTTGAAATTAATTTATATTTATTCTATGAAATATTCAAATTAGTAGATATAACGTAATATAATTACTAAAATAATTAATTAGCTTGATATCTACTCAAGACATTAAATATTATTATTAAAGATTTGATTTTTTTTTCTTTGTAGATTTTCTCTTTAATAGTTTTTAAAGCGTATATTGCGACACACATTTTAATTGAAAAAAATTTTTTTATAATATATCGTCATTATGTAAATTATTCAAAACGAATATATGTATATCTCTTCTCTCTCCCCTATATATGTATATATGTATATATACCTATGTTTTAAATTTTTGATTAACCCATCGAGTTATAAATATTTGCAAGCACTTAAAATCCACAATTTCCAATCCGCAAAAATTGGATTGCCATCGTCATTGAACACAATCGTTGATTATAAGAAATTAAATTTTATTACGTTTTAGCAATCGGTATTAGCGTTTTTAGAGAAACAATTAAATTTTACTTTATGAATACAATTTGCATCGATCAATACTAATAAAATGAAAATATTCAATAGTCATGCAAAAATGGATTTATGTCAAAAGAACAATTTCACAAAGAATTTAATATATTTTGTTTAGTTCTAATATTTTGAGAAAAATTTATCGCGTCTTAAAACGTTAAATAATCCATTAGACGTTAGATAATCCATTCCTATTTACTCCTCACTTAAAAAAAAAAAAAGTTTCTCTCCTTTTATATAGTCGCTACAAGTTTTTGCATAATCTTTGACATCAGTTCGGGTCGTAAAGACTTAAATAAGATTCATGAATAACTCTATATTTTTCTGCGTTTTTCATTTGCATAGTTGCTCTCATCGTATCCCTCCTTGAAGAATGCGCGTCGCCAACCGAGCGTCCACGTCGTTCTCGCGTATATTTTTATAACTAGCAGAAATCGCCGGCCTTTTCTTGGACTCCACTTTCGCGGCACCGTTCGCCGAAGTACCCGGTAATTTTGGACCGCGCTATTTATATGCGCAAATAAAGTAGAGGGAGAGGGAAAGAGAGAAAAGAGAGAGAGACAGAGGACAAAAAAAGAAGCGTGAGGAGCTGGCAGAACGCGAGCCAATCTCGTACGCCAACGGAGGCATTTCTCGCGGAGAATCACCGCCAGACTTACATCAACGGTCCATTTGGCAGCGGTGATTTCCTCCACTCGGAGAAGGAATACCAGGAAATCACCATGAAAGTTTTGATTCTCGTAAGATACCGAAAGTATCGCGCGATATATTATAATTCATAATTTAAGCGATGTTACAAAGTTAGACAACAAGCGAAGTTTCATAAAAGTGCAGTTCACTCTTCAGCTTCGTATTTTTATCAATCTCAATAGATTTTAGATGAACATTAATTTAATATAATTCTATCTTTGTATAGTGTCTCATCGTAATATCGATGTCTTATTTATTCAATCTAAGATCTATTTCTATCAATGTATTTAGATTAACTCTACATGCAGATTAACTTTAATTTCAATTTAATTTACTTTATCTTTTTAGAACCAAAAGAAGATAGAAACAAATTAAATGGATCGTGTGATTTAAAGTTAATCTGCATTTGTAAAGAAACGAAAATAAATTGCTCGTCTAATTGGGGAAAACGGTCGAAAATGAATCGCGTTAATTGCAGCTGTGGCTGCAAAGTTTACGACGCGCACACAAGCACAATATGTCGATCCGTGAATAAAAACACTCCTTTATGAGCAGACACGTCGTGGGAGGATACGCGTGACGCAAGACACTTAGGTGGATTTCATTAGCTCTTCTCCGGCTGCAGAGATGAATGAAGTGACGATGGCGCGCTCTTTACTGTCAAAGTCATTCTTATTCGCTCAATCCTACATTCTCGAACGCGCGGTATCTACGCGGTATTATCACAGGATGTTTTATGTATTGCGGACCGATCTAAGAGTTGGCGCACGAGGAAACTGAATCATCGCATCGCCGGTGATATTTGCGCGCTATCGTAAATTTACATAAAGCGTCCATGTGTCGTAATATGTACACTATACTATTATTTGATTTTAAAGAGGAAGGTATCTTTATAACAGTAAGTGTACATAATGACGATATGTGTATAATATCATGTTGAAATATTCAAACAATAGAGGTTTTAACATTGTTAAATATTAAAGGAGCAATAGCAACTCAATTCCTCGAATTAAATAATATGTTGTTGTTTTTAACTTCCATGTGTCAAAATCAATCCATCTTTACGATTATTCTCAAAGTAAATAATTTCTATATTAACGTATGCACTTAGTAAGTAATAAATGTTAGTCAAATTTAATATATTTTCTTGAATTAATTTGTTAAACTTTACAGTTTTAGTTAAATTAACGGTTGAGTATAAGGAACATTTTTTCTATAGAAATAATCACTCACATTATAATAAATTATGAATTTAACAATGTAGCTGACAAATAGCTGCATTATAACTCGTAAGGAGATTAAAAGTTGGAGAATTTATCCAAAATCCAAATTGAGCGCACAACATAATACTAAAATTAATTATCGACGAGTGTGTTAGATGCTATTCTTCCTTCGTGTTTTAATTGTATCGCGTGTTTCGAATCGAGGCTGATATAACATCGATGAATTGAAAAAGGATAAACAGAGAAGGGATTATCATCGGGGATGTATCGCTCGAGAGTTTCGGATTATTCAATTAACGGCCTCTCAAATATTTGCCTCAAATTACAGCTTGTTATTGAAGTTATTCGGGCATCACACGTGCATATACTCACGTAAGCTGCCTCGTAACGAATATACATACTTCGCAAGCGCGTATGGCAGCGCAATAAATACGCATGCACTCGCGGAGTCCGCAGAGCGACGAAAATGGGTCACGATACGTTTTGTTTGCATTTCGAGCAAACGCAGATGCAGATTTTGGTCGACTATACTCGGCAGTATAAAATACCGCCGCAGTTATTTCTCTACGAATAAACCGCTCCAATTCCGTGGACACGTTTAATTCCGTGAGAAACTAAAGCGAAATAACTGTAGATATCCTATTAATGCCTGATAATTTTTTGTGGATATTAGAGAAATTGAAACTACGAATTAAAATAAATTATTTCCTAATTTGCTTCAGAAGACAATAAAAATTCGTAAGAAACGAAAATGTATCGGATGAACTTCTACATAAAAAAAAATGTAAGAATTTATTATAGCTTTCAGAGAATCTTAAAAAAATACTGTAATACAATCACAAGATTTCAATTTACTTGGATATAAAAGAATAAAAATCAATGTGACCTTATCTTGACATTTATTATTTGTCATCTAGAATTACGTCCATTTCACAAGCACTACAAAATCTCAAGGAAAATCACAATGCCGTTTTACGCGAGAATTATTTTTGTCTCCAATAAATCCGCTTTTTAATTTTGTTACAAAATGTCACGCATCTAGCGAAAGATCGTCAATCATACCGATAAAGTTCCGAAAATAAAATTCTTGGAAATAAAGGGGAATTAACTCTTAAAATAAAATTGTCTCAACCATTTTATTTTAGATCGATCGTCGCCGCGTCAGAGAAGACGTGAGATTTCCGATGTACCATTGTGCACGTAAAGTTAGTTGCGGACTCTCGCCGTAAAGTTTTATTTTCGGACTTTCGGTCGCCGAGTTTAGCGATCTCGCCCACGTCGTTTTCCCCAATTCGAGTAAAAGCCTGATATAGAAAGCTAAGCTACGCGAGTCTCGGGAATACTTTATTGATGTATTAGTGTTATTATTGTTTGCCCTCTATCTTGATAGCTCGCTCCCTGACCTCGGACCTCTCTCTTGATGATGCATCAGCGAGCGTGCGCGCGCGAAGATAACTCTCGTTGTATGTCGCCATGTTTGGCCAAACTAAGACGCAACATAAGGCAAATTTATACGATTCACGATCGTATTTGAGAAAAATTAAGCATGAGTTTCTCAATTTCTCTCATCCATTAAAGTTAACAGGCAAGTAAGCACCTTTTTTAAGTGTAACATAAAAATCTGCATAAAGTTACGTTATATTATAATTAAAATTGCATATAAGTTTCAGTAATCATATATATATAAGTTTTAATTAAAACAATATATAGGATATTTTAATTAAGATTATATCAATCTTTTTTTTTTAAATTTAAATTGTTAAATAAAAAATAGGAAGGCAAATTAAGTAAGTGGATGTGGTAAGAATGCAAGTCGTAGATATTGTTTCGTATATTGGCTTAATCCTGAGTGAGAATTCGAAGAGGCGAAGCGTAAACTCGTACAAACGACCAATTGCAACCTATGAATAGTTCGTTCAGTCTGCCACACGTCGTACAACGTACATCATGCCACCGCACGCTATATGGACCTGACAATTCGTTAATCGTTTTATGCCGGACGCGTCAGGCACGTTAAACGCTCGTTCAACTGACCGCGGCTTAATCCCGTCATGCCTCAATTTTCGCACTTATTTACGTCTGATTCTCAATTAGTGCTCTATCGTTTGAAATGTTCACAAATTTATCTTTCGTCTTGATACGTTGCAAAAAGTGATAAATCACACATCATCGAATCCTGACAACTTTAACTGCTACATTAAAAATTTGCGATTAGTCTGTTGAAATTCCTAATAAAAGTTTTTGCATTTTGTCTTAATTAAATTGAGTTTTTAACATTAAAAATGTCAAACGGTCAAAATTATTAGCTGTTTCTATTTTTTTTAATTAATATTAATTTCTTAAAATGTAGAATTTTGAAATTTTTTACTTTCCAATAATTATGTCCTTTATGCCGATGAAATATTTAGTTTTTCTCAAAGTCTTTCTTTATTTTTATAGTAATTTAGTTGATTCTTTTAGTGAGTAAGAAACGTGGTACTTTTACAGTGTTAAGTCAAGATTTTCTGTTAGATTTCAATGATTTTTCCATTAACACTTTGTTTCTATTATTATATCAGTTTAAACACGCGATTCAAATCATGCTAGACTTGACGCGTACATAACACTTATCAATCCATGCATAGTGCGTAGTTAAGCAGGAAAACGCGACCACGACTAATCGATTAATTATCGCGCGAAACATAAGAAGCCCGTGTGTAGCTCATTCTTATCTGGCTCAATTGATAAACGGGAAATCAGGCTTGAATGGCATTGCGCCATTTTCATGTTATTATACAACTACGACGACAACTTCTCCGCACCTGTATACAAAGTCAGCGAATACTCGGAATTCCGTCGTACACGAATCAGTGGTCTCGAAAGCGTTATCAAACGCTGGATTGCGGAAACCGGCTGCATCGTTTCACGACTTTCGCCGGCGAGAGATCGCCGATCCCTCAATTCCTCGCCTCGAGGAAGAAGCGAGATAATTTTGGCAATGCCGCGAGTTTTTAAATATTTAACATGACGAGTTCTAGTGGGAGTCCTTCGATACGTAAGAGGAACGAACACGCTGAAACCTCGAGGCATCTTGTTGATTCTGAGTCAGACCTCGGGTCAGTTCCCCGCTCGTTCATTAATTTTGCTTAAGCTACGATAGCTGTCCGATTCTTTTCTGCTGGTACGAGGTGAAATTTAATTTAACTGATGCGATATAATCGATAACGGTAGAACGTTTCTTTTTATAGCATGGACAGTGTGTTGTTTCGGCACAGTCATTCAATGCAGCGGCGGTAATTTTAACTGTTTGTTAGTAGTATTTTAACGTACGCAAACAGCATATTTATTTATCATGGTTTTATTGCCAGATTGTGCGTGTGCCAGATGGACGAAATATGTTGTCCAATTAACGTCCACTCAATGCAGCATTTTGCGTAAATCAAATCAGTGATGCGTAGTATTTCTCTTATGTGAACTATTTGTAAATCAATCTCTTCTTTCACATTGAAATACGTTTAATGTATAGACTATAATATTTTACAACTTCAAAATGATGTAATTAGGATATACTTGTAGATTATGATTAAAAAAACTAAACTACCTCTTTTCCATGTAAAGTGTTGGAAATTATTATCATGCATTACGAGAGAGATCTTCCTATGGAAATTGGATTACGTCAGAAGTATGTCGCTACGGAAGCAATATTGAGAAAAACTTGGAGATGATAAAAAAATGTACAAGAAATGTCAGTAATCTATCAAATTTTAATTCGTTAACACGCATTGCCAATCTGCTTTCAATTAATTAAACCTGAACTATGACAATCATCATCGATTATTATTGTTACACGTTACGAGATATTTCTATAGAAATTAGATTACATCAGAGGTTTTAGTAAAACTCTAATGATTAACACGCATTGCTATTTTGCTCTCAATTAATTAATCTATCTCGTTTCCACCTGAAGTGTTAGAATCATAATCGAATTAACGATTGTTATAGCGCGTTATGATCTTCTTTGAATGGAAATTAGATGACGTGAAAAATCTGCCGCTGCGGAAGCGAGGTTGGGAAACACTGGTGTATCGTGTAGCGGATCTGTGTGGCGGCCAAGCGCGCGTCGTTGCACCGGATGAACTCTCCGATCATGCGGTGGCCGTCGCCGCCTCTCTCCTTCGTCTGACTTGTAAACTCGCCGTATGCAATGCACGCGGTGGCCTCTCGAGGGTCGTACGGTGCTGCCACCGGCGAGGAAGCGGGAGATTCCCGCGATGTGCAAGTGAGTCACGCGCGCACCCCGAGCCACCGCCGCCGTCGCCGCGTCGCCGCGCCGCGTCGCGCCGCACCGCGCGCGTCTGACGAAGAAGCGGCATTCCCTGCCTCTCCCTTCCCGCGCCCATCAGCCGCCTGCTTGCGTCTGACGGAGCACAACTCTCCCCTACCGTCGGCCTTCGCACGGCCACTACTGACGCACACAGCCGCACACACGCCAACGGAACGATCTCGCTCGCTCGCGCGCTCGGGGATTCCGCTCGACACTCTGCGCGCGCGCTACCGTACTCCGCGCGATAGTCCCCCCCACCTCGCCTCGCGCCGGAGAGACTCGGCACGAATCCACGCTGCTCTCCGCTCGCTCGCTGCCGGTGAACGGGTGATTGGGTCACGCACCCCGCCGTGCGTCTACGTGCCCTAGGACGTTCACGGCCGCCTATCCACGGAATCCCTCCTTTGCCCCACCCTCCCCTTCGTGCTTCCCAAAGAAAGGAGACTCTCTTCGAGACTGAACTGGTGATACGCGAACCAATGTTTTTCTCTCTTCGCGGATATATACATTCGCACGCACGCACGCAACACGTGTATAGGTACTCTTCCTTTCTCTCTCGGTCTCCATAATTTTTTAATTTTTATTCTTCTGTCAATTTTTTATCTCAATTTTGTAAAAAAAAATAAATTATCATAAAAATACAGAATGTGATAAAAAGTCAAGTATCTCGTCTGTATAAAGGACATAATTCTTGAAAAGTCAAAAAATTGTGGAATCCTATCTTTTATAAAAGAAACGCAATTATTAATCTAAATAATAGAAACTACAAAAGAAAAAACAGAGTGGTCAATAATGACCGCTCAGTACTTCCGATGTTAAAAACATCGTGTAACGCTCGTGTAATCTTAATTTCTATGGAATATCATTAACACTTCATTACTCGCACGAAGTATTTTTTTTGTTCTGTTATGAAACGATTACACCATAGAGATTCCCCGCTTTAAATAAATTCGTTAAACGTATGAATGCTATTTATTCACCTTATTATATTGTGTTTAGCGCAATTGTTTCACAATTGAACAATTTTGTTTGCATTTATTTTTATATAAAGTATAAAATATTATCAATATTTATTTAATTGTAAATCATTAAAGAGAGCAATGAAAATTGAAATATATGTGAAGTGCAAGAAATCCTGCGCGAATAATTACGTTAAAAAAAAAGTCACGCGAGTAATGTAGGGTTAAGCTTTCACCCGATTATGCATTTTGCGAGTAATGCGAGGGAAAGCGAATCAACGATCGAGATTTTAATCTCGCCCTCTTCATTCTCTGTCATTACATCATCCAACTTGCACGTGTTATCTTGATCGTCACAGCTTCGTGTAGTCGATAAGAATCTGATATAATTCAACACTAAAGAATGGCACAAAATAGATATGCTCGCAGTACTCTAGATTTTAATTGAAAATGGCCCGACAATTGAGTCATTCGAGTATTGCTGTCAGTCGTGCAAACAATATGACTTCATATTTACCTTCCGATTCGTTTAATTAGATTCTATCACTGACGAGTGCCGTTATCGCCAATAGGCTTTCGTGTGTGTTTATGACGCATGGCGCATGAATCTATATAATAGCGAATTCTTCGTATTTGAGCGCCGCCTCGTTACAACAAATATTACGTATCTCTATGAATTGCAAATTCACCGAAGATCATCAATCGACGATCCGTGTGAGAATGGAATTTAACGTATATTATGCCGTGAATATTTCTCAAAATTAGGAGGAGTATTTACCGAGTAAATAACGTAATTCTTCCGGTTTTGATGCCAGTGACGCTACATACCGTGTCCCTTGTGGCTTCCTTTCCGCGAAAACAAACGTGCGAGAAACAGTTATTAATGCTAGTTGAAAGAACACGATAAGCCTGGCTACAATTAATCGTGGTAGCCTCAATTGCTGATCTTCATGTCACGATCGATGTGGAACGTGATATAGTATAACTGTATCTCTCCGATTATCAATGCCCGCCGTCAATTTACCGTACGTCAAAAGACTCGGAATTTTCGTTTAGCTTAAAATTGACGAGTAATTTAAATCTTACTACTAGTAGACGAGATTAAATATAAATTATTATTTGACGACAAGTATTTGACTGTCATCGAAAACTGGTTTCGAAGATCAATTCCTTAAGATAAAATCACTAAAGATAAAATCGATTTCTCTTTTTCTTAATTTTATAGAAAGTCATCCGTTATATTCCGTTATCGTTATTCACAAAGTAGCGTGTATATAACAACAACAACAACAATAATAATAACAATAATAATAATATGTGCAGGTAATGAAATTATCGCCATTCGTACCGTTCAATGAAGGAGCCAAGTTCGAAAGATCACATGGTGACAATTAAAACCTGAGGATACGTCCAGCGAGAATGGGTGAGTGTCGTACAATCCTTTTAAGCTTATTACAAGACCGTAACGGGTTTATAGTATCGCCGAGCGAGCGTAATGAAGTTTGGTGGATTTACGATGGGGATGCACGGACAGTTAAAGTAAATTTAGATAGCGAGTAAAGTAAATTCCATTGTATCACGTGTGGCCGTCGCCTTTCGCGAGATATTTTAACTCACGGATGTTTGCGCCGCGAAACATGAGTTTTCCATTTGATCTCGTAATTCCATTTTGGAAAAGTCAATGATCACTGACATCGATTACACACTCCAATAATCATATATCCAATAATCATTATAGCTTGATTTAAGCGAGAGTTTATGTACGTATTTATATATATATACGCATTTACATATTTCTAGTAATTGGAAATAAAATTCACAGTAAATTAATTATTAATGTCTACCAACGTGGATTAACTTTCATCGCGGTTTAATTTACTCTTCATCTTTTTCTCGTTTTTAAAATTAGAGAAAGGTATAAGCAGTTAGACCGAGATTAAAATTAATCTGCATTGATAAAAACAGAGAATAGACAATTAAATAATGATAAACAAATTTTGTATCGCATTTTTGACACGCGATACGTTCACAGGTTGAACGTTTTGCATCGTTTCAAAGAGCATTTTTGTATTTTTTTTTGCAATTGGCGCCGTTATTTGCATCGCAATTTCACAAGAAACACTAAGCAAAAAGAGGAATTAAATGATAATGAAAAGCGATTCCACGAACGGTGTGTTAATCGTCATCAGCCGATCTCTTCCGCGTAAATACGTGCTTGATATCGCGACAGATCGAATTCTTTTGACAGATTTACGCGTAGTGCGAGATTCCACACGAATCAGTGGAGATTCCCGTCGGCTGATGAATGATCCAACGCTTAACATCTCCATATTCTTGTGTAAAGTTAGAAATTCCTAGTAAACCAGGAAAATTCCGCTTATATTCGATTTACTGTATTCGCTGTAAGTTATCTGACAGGAGAATCATAGCGAGCTGATAACAGAAGTTATCGCGGTGTTATCTACGCAATCGATACTCTTGTAATTAAAACTTTTGTGATGATCGTAATCGTGTTTACATTGCGCGTTACATATAACGAATTGCTACTATATTCGTTAACACTTTTTTCATATATGTAATTAGAAAAAAATAATGTAAAAAGTTTCGAAAATTTTCAATTTTTTGATAATTTTTTAATTTTTATAATGTGTTTTTTAAGTTCACGGAGAGAACAATTTTACTAAAGTATTTCAAAAATTGGCTAAATACTTATTTAAAAATAATTGTGTCGGGTTATTAAAATAATTGTGTAGGTCAAGTAGAATGGACAAAAATGTTGCAAAAGATCTTGACATTCTTGCAATCAACTTGTGCGTCACGCAATTATTAGATACACAATTATTTTATTGGTCTAACAAAATTATTTTTCAGATCTGTAACTAGCTAAATTTTTAGATACTTTAGCAAAACTCAAGGTTTTTTTAGGTTTTAAATTAATCTTTCCACGTGGTTCTGCAATTACGCGACTTCCAATTGATAGACTCCCGAGAAAATATATCAATGACACTTTTGATGAAAAATTAACATTTGTAGCGTCACTTGTCGACTGTTTTAAAACGTAACAGAATACGTCTGTTTACAGAATATAATTCTCCTTCATTTTACGTTTCTTTAACTTGTTTCACGAACTTGTACTATCATCTTCGCGTGCTATTGTTTACACACAAAACAGCCGCCAAGTTCATCGCGTGTTTATGCTTGTTTCAAAGAAATGTGAAGCATTATAGCGACTACTCATCCTCGAGTCTCATTCTGTTCCCGTTTTCATTATACAAGTACTCTTGGCAGATAAGGAATGTTCTCCGAGTTCTCGAAATTAAGACAATATCTCTTACCGTTAGATGAATAGCTTTCTCAGAGATTTATTTTAAGCGCTGACTGTTCTATAATATGAATCGTACTACTCGCCCAAAGCCCAAATGATTCGAGAATGGAGTTTGCATAACATTCGAATTACTGTTCGCCGATAGAAATATCCGCGAATGAAGGTACTTCGCGCTGTAAGTCTGAATCTCTCGGGGCTTGCAACTCTCTGTGGGCCCGGCAGTCCTTTCCACGAATAGACGACAAATCGAGAGAAATTCCGACGATCCCACTCGCAGTCCGGCCGATTCCGGCTTTATACGGCTTGGCCGTAGGTCGCTGTCGTTTCGTCGCCGTGTCGCCGTGCCGTCGCTGTAGACGTAGAGAGACGCGCCTTCTGCTCGCGGAGCTCGCTCGCTCTCCGTGTCTTCTTGGCGTAGCATGAAAATAGCCCAGCGTACTTGGAATATCGCGTGGCCTACGCGCTAAGCATGCTAAAACGGCGTCATCCAACGCCGCTCGACCAACGGACGTGGCGTGCGTGCGTGCGTGCGTGAGTGCGTGCGGAGCGATTACTTAAAGAAGCATGCTCATCGATGCTTGGCTATTAGAAAGTACTCAACAATTTTCTTTGAATACTTTATGTAGCTTTAGTATTTACGTATCTAGATGTAAACTCGCACGATAAATATTCATAAAAAAAAAAACTTTTTTTGCGATATTTTTCGATAAGTAAGAATTAGATAAAAACGATCGAAACAGCTTCATGATTAATGGATTTTTGTGTAAAGTAAAAAATTATTTATAATAATCGAATTGCATCTTTTACAGTTAGTATAAATACGTGAATATAGAAGAGAGAAAATAATTACTTTGGTTTCTGTTTTAAATTCGTGGTTTTATAACTGCCCCCTGCTATGCATTTAAATAAATTAAGGTAATATGTTTATGGGGGAAATCTCTATAAAGGATTATTCGGAGCAGAAAAACGAGAAGAAGCGAAGAGAAAGAGAGGGAGGAGCTTATTATCTCGTGTCAGGGTGCAGTTCAAAAATTGTTCTCCCGCCATCTACCTGCTCTGCAACTTTGTCGTGCCTATCTCTCTTGAAGTTCACATGTACTTGTTCGACCAGAGGTGGTCGACCAGCGATACTGGAGAAATACCGACCAACGATTAATTATAACTTGCCGGTTATTTACGGCTTTAATTTGCGTGCTGATTCTTCACAATCTAACGGGTGTTTCGAAATTACTTCTTTTCGATTAAGCTTCAGTGTTGCATGGAATTTTCCTACTAATTTTAAATCTAGGAAAAAAAATATAACGAATATCTAGGAAATTGTCATGTTAACAATTTTCATTCCTCTTCGTGAATTCATTTATAATACTATTGTTAGATTTGATAAAAAGATTTTGTTTTACACGGACGAGCAATATCATTTCTCACGTGTTGTTTAGCGAGTTAAAAATAAAGCGCGGTTGCAAGTATATAAAGACTAAGACTGCGTTGTATTTTCAAGGATAGAAACGTTAGTCAGCGGTGATAATGTTAAACGATTGCTGTCATTATCTGTGTATCTCCCTCTCTTTATATCGGAAAACACGACAGCGTGATGAAAAAAAGCCTTTCGGGTAAAGTCAAGTCGTCGTATGGACTGTGCATGAACATGCGTAGGATACGCAATGGGTGCGCAATGCGCATATATAGACACGTATTGCACGCGCGTCGCGCGCGCACGCACGATTGAAGGCCGAAATTACTATGATCGTATATACGCGATGCTCGCACGCGGTCCGGTTAGTAAAAAGAAGAGGGGACAGCGAATAGAGGAGCCAGCAAAATGCTGACACGGAGGAGGGCTTGACGTAACGACCGCAGCATCCCTCGTAAATTTTTACAACGCGATCGTAACACCGTTCACAATGTACGAAACTGGTCAAGAAAGAATCCAATCTTTTCTCTCCGTCTCGTTCTCCCGTTTCTCTTTCATGATCACTCAGCTTTCCGAGTATCACGAAAACACGTCGATGTATCGAGGCGATGAGACCGCAGAGAAGGAAGGGAGCGACCGAAAAAGGAGAACGAAGTAGTGAGCGTCGAGAGGGAGAAAGAGAAGTGATAAAGAGAGAGAGAGATAGTGGAATGACGAACCAGGAGAGGAGGATCGAGATCGGAGAGCATGACCACAATGCACGAGAGAATAGGAGAGAGGGAGAGAGAGAGAGAGAGAGAGAGGAGAGAAAGACAGAGAGAAAGAGAAAGACAGAGGCACTGTTGTCGCATCATATCTCGCGAGTATACGGGGTCAGAGGAAAAGAGGGACAACAAACATGCCGCGCGGAGAGTGACTGTGGAACGAGAGAGAGAGAGACTGAAGGGGGGGTGGTAGTGAGGGGGGTCGCGGAAGAGAGAGGAGGATGAAGCGGGGAGAGAGAGAGAGAGAGAGAGAGAGAGAGAGACTCATGGTTCACCTGTCGTCATGGCAACGCCGCTTCGCCGCTCACTTGTTACTCCATCGGCATAGCTCGGCCCTCGGCGGCGGTCCTCTCGCAGCCTCCGCAGGAATACGAACGCGAGTCACGATCCATCGCGTGGGACAGAGAGCGAGCCGACGCCTCCTTTCCTGATGGGCGAGCGCTCGGCTTGCTGGAGGCGCGATCTCTCTGCCGCGCCGAAGATCGACTTGGATCCTCTCTCTCCTGTTCTTTTTTTCTTTTCCTTTTTTTCCAACCACACGGGCGGGAAAAGAGAAAAAGAATCTCGCGCGCGCGGTGAGACACGGGATCACCCTTTTCTTACGTTCCACCACTACAATACACGCACTATAGGAATTATCACAGAAGAAATACGCACTCCATCGCGAGATATTTGTATATATATATGTATGTATATGTATTCTCGTCGTCCTCTCCCGTTGTTTCCTCTTTCACCCACGGAGAAACGTAGAATTCGAACGTATCACAGAAACGTGGAGGTGGGGAAAAAGTGAGCACAACATCCACCCTTCTCTTCTCCGATTCGTGTGTTTTACTCGCTCCGTCCTCCCGCCACGTACTTAAGCCGAAGTCACTCTTCTATTTTAAGCTCCGCACTTGCCTCGTCCGTCGTATCCTCTCTCTTTCTCCTTCTTTCTTTTCCTCTCTCCCTCCTGCCGATACCAGTCGCACGCACGCACGCACGCACGCACGCGCTGAGCGATATTCACACACTTACGAAGCGCCCAACGATCTCTCGCGCTATATACGGTGTACGTGCGCGATTTCTCGTTATCCACTTACTACGAGCGCGTCAATCTGTTTGCTATGCAAATCCCGTCCGACCGGCGCTGACGATGATAACGGGCAACGAGCGATAGCTCCGAATCGGTAGCACCGAGTACGATATCTCTCGTTAACGCAATCGGCCGGTCCGCAATCGCGCGGTTAGTCATTGCCCGCCGACGACGAGCGACATACGTTAGTTGGAAAAATATAATCGGCCACCCGCGCACCGCGGATTTCACGGGGGTATCCTTACCCCCACCGCGAGGCACGATGACAACGACGACGACGGAGAGGAATAAACCACTCGCACGGGGCCGAGCGTACGCCACCAACACACTGCTATTACCGCGCGGTCACCACTACCATCACCACCGCTGCTACCATCGCCGGCGATCGCGGCACTGCTGACTGCCTCGCGTCGCGTCGCGTCGCGTCGCGTCGTGTCGGGGACGCGTAAACGTGCCGCGCGCGCGGCGAGAAACTCCGACCGCGAATTCCCCCGGCGGCGGTCTCACTCGCACGGTGACGTCATTGGCGCCTAAACGCGTCGCCGTGGGGATACCCGCCGCGTCTCACCGCGCGTTCTCTTCTTCAAGAGTGTCTCTCCCTCCCGAGACGGAGTAAGAGAGAGAGAGATCGGTAGCCGATCTACCGACGCGACCTCGTTTACTGCAAAGATCGTGTACCAGGACGATCGACGGCGATTCCAAACTTTCGAAGCCCCCGAAAGAACACTTTCGCCACGATGTTATTCCTCGACGTTAGTCGCTGGATCTACGATCGATATGCCGCTCCTCGTGGCCGCGTGATAACACTCGACTACTGCTCCATTCATTCGATCGGTAGCCGGAGATGAATGTCGATTCGATCCGGGACGGCTCGCGAGACGCTCCTTGACGATTCACCGCGCCGATCGACACTTCCGCGTCTGGAGATGGTTCTCCATCCGAGGGCTTCGCGATCTCTTCGGTATCTTGTGGTCTTTCTATCCGATGGAAGTCGAGATACAAGTTTCCCTCGTGTAACGACCGGCGTCCGAAGTCACGCTTTCCCGCTCTCGATCGCGATCGATCGGAATTCCCTTCGCCTCCTGCTCCTCTTCCGTGCCACGCGCGAATCCTCCACTCTTAACTTAACGACGTCGCGCGCCTCTTACGTTACGGTCTCTCCTCGTTCTCCAAAGATCCCGCGAGTCTTGTACACGTTTTCTCACACCTCGTCACACGCGTCACGTTACTCTCGATCGCGCTCGATCGCCGCGATCTCGAGTCACTCCCGTCAATCCCGCTATGCCTGCCACAGTTGGTGTTGGCGCGCGAAAGTTGACTTCTCTCGACGATCACACTTCCAGATTTCTCCCTTACGTTCTTCCCCCCTCCCCCCCGGTAATCCGTGCGAGTCGCTCCGTTTCACCCGCGTTCACCCGTTGTTGCTGTCAACAAGTGTGATTCCTCGCGAACGCGAACGCGCGAACGGTCGACGTACACACGCGCGCGCACCCACACACGCACACACTACGCACGATCCACGGTGTCGCGTTGCGGTGTCGCGCGCCGCACGACGCTACGCACCTCCTCACGGCGTTGTTATTGTTGCGTAACTGACGGGCCCCGTGTAGCTGGCTGGCTCCGCAGCCGCGCCGCGAGACAGAGTGTATGGATGGAGTAGTGGTCGGGAGGAGAGAGACGAGAGGAGGACGGAGAGCGAGAAGGGAGGAGTGCGAGCGAGAGGGAAGGAGGAGAGGGCCGGAGAGGGTAGTCCCCGTGGGTGAGCCAGTGGGCGAATACGCAACGAGAGAGAGAGCGTGCGAGCGGTGCGCCGTCTGGCGTGGTTGGCGACAGTCTACTGCCTTCCGAGAACCACGAGGCGATTCCGTGTATCGAACGCGCACCGAGGGCCGTCGACGACGGTAGTAGGTAGTAGGGGAGACGGGATCGGCGCGCGATCCTCTGGTAGGGAGTTAGCACCAGGGAGCGTGAGGGACGAAGGGACGGTGCGAGTAAATATGAGACAGCTCAAGCGACCCAGAGAGAGAGAGAGAGAGAGAGAGATGAAGAGAGTTCAGACACGAGGCTCTCGTCAGGGACGCAGATATGCCCCGCGCACGTTTTCTTATGAACACCACGGAGAATCGGCGCGTTCGCGTCATATTGGAAGACGATAATGAGGGTTTAACCGTGGCCTTGCCGTCGTCAGCGGCGAAATGGAAAATCTACCGCGAAATCACGTTCGACGTCTGAGCGCTGAGATCCTGGCTTATTATATCAGCTTCGCTTTGTATTTTCTTTCCTGTTTTTGCCGCCGTTCGTCATCGGTCACAATCGACAAACGGTCGAGAATCGGTCCAAAAGTTTGAATGGGCAACTTCTCTCTCTCTCTCTCTCTCCCTTTTTCTCTTTCATGCAAGTCACTAATCGAAAAGTTGATCGTTCTTCGGATAGTCGGTTAGTCGAGTGTTTTATTAAACTCGCGCAATTTCGCAAGAAACGGAGGTAAACCGATCCGAGTTCGAGCTCCTTTCTTCCTGATCAATTCACGTTTTTCGATTTGCCTGCATTTACAAATGTACGTACGACGTGCTCGATGCAACCTGTTTCCGCGGCGCGCATTGCGGTGTAATGTTACCTGTTTATTAAACCTGCCTCCCCTCCGCCGCGCGAGACTCCATTCAAACGCCGAGATTAGCGACTGCGGTCGATTTCCAATTTTAATCATCGTCTGGTCCTACTCCGCGGCCAGCGAGCCAATGTTGTCGGCGAATTAGTGCGTTGCTTTTTGAGATATTCAGTCTCTTTGGCGACGGCACCCAAACAAAACGCTATAAATAAAGCTGTGAAAATAGAGGAGCGGAGAGTACCCCAGACGAAGAAACGAGGGATCTCGTGCGATAATCTACCTTATCTATTCCGGATCGCTAACAGCCAAGGGCAGACAGGGTCTCGTCCTCCGTCTTTGCCTGCCGTCACGGTTATGTTTCGTCGTTCCCGTTTCAAGACTCCGAGGCTCTCGCAACGGGAAGGAAGACCCCGCTGTTATCTGCCAACTACGTACAAAACTCTCACCCGGAAGGAGCTGGAAGGACAGCTGGTCTTCGACGAAATGAACTCCTCCCCGAAGAAAGTTGTTAAAAGACACGCGCACAAAAAATGACACGAACGAAAATATTTTCAAGTTTGATCCTCTAGGTATTATTCGTTAAAATATCTCGTGTATTTATAGACCGCTATATTCATAGAGTGAAACTTTGGCGAAGAATTTGCTAAGAAGAATCTCCTAGAATCTTTTTTTAAATATTTCTTGTCATTTTTAACGGTTATAGATATAAAAACAGGTGCGCATTCAGGACTATTTATATTAAATATAATACTACTAATACTACAAATATTTTTATTTAAATTTTTCTATAAAAAATAATATTACATGAAGTGCGCTACGAATTTTACAACTAAGATTCATTATCATAATATATAATTACCTAAAAAAAAAATTTTTAATTACCAAGAAATTCATAAATGAATTTCATTGACGAATTTCTTGTAATCTCTAATCTTTAGATAAACTTACATTGTGAAAACGAACCTAAAATGGTGAATTTTGTTCGCTGACTACATTAGATTAGTGCAAAAAGGCTGCTTTATATCAAGTATCTCAATGCAGTGACATGATATAATAAATTTTGACAATGAAATAATACATGTATATTCTGTTAAATAGCAGTATCATTATAATATTGGTTATTTAATCATTTATTTATACGCTTTTACATTTAACTTATTAATTTATGTATAGCAGCTTTTAGTATACACTAATTTAGTGTAATTCAAGTGATTGAATTCGCTGTAATATTCTGTGATTGCGTTTGTAAATTGTATATTAACTCCGCCAGTGCTTAACGGTATATATTCGCGTTACAAAATTATTTGGATTCGGCGACCATCTGTGAATTTTCATTTGACCTCCGTTGCAATTAGCGGTTAATACGGTACACAGTTATGGCGATTCGTCATTCAAGGACAATCAGTCGGAAGGTATAATTAACGATTCTGCCGCACGGAGCATGAAAGAGTCTCCGCCACACTACGCGACATTCATCGATCGTATCTGAAACGCAACACCGTCGCCGTTCTCACGCACACGCGTCTCATAATCGTGGGCGATCATCGACTGCGCAATATCGTGTGCAACAAGTTACTTTTGTTAACTGGACGTAGGAAGAAAACAGCTAATATATGAATGCAAAATTAAATCGCTTTCACGCTCTTATCTCGATAAAATAATATTTAATATAATTGAAATACGAAATAATATACCGAAACACGTACAATCGTTTATTATTATTTTAGATAAAACTTGTATATTGTATGTAGATTTCTGTATTTGTTTTCAAAAAATAGCACGCTGCAATTTTGCCAATAGTTATAGTGCACAATTGAAACGTCGAAAGCACGAGTGGCAAACGGGATTTGGCGTACGAGTGCAGTGTCGAAGTAAAGGGAAAAAAAAAAAAAAAACGAAACAAATCGAATTTTGTGAAAAGTGGACTTGACCCGATTGTATTTGTGAACCGAACCTCAGTTCGATCCTGCAACGTGTCCCGTTGTGGAACGGGCGTGACGGGATAACAAAATGCGGATGCACAATACAAATACAATCTGAATATGAATTTATCAGGTCGTTATGGAGCGTCAATCGGCCGGTCTTTAGGGTGCAGCGAGTTGCACCGATGCGAACGGCCCTTTCGAGCGCGGCCGGCCGGCGTGATTATTATTGAGCGACAACAAAGGCGGACTAATTGGCACGAGGCGCGCAACGTGTGCTCGTCCAGGACGGATAGCTGTTATCGCGAGAGCCTGGTAATTAAGGCGAAAGAATACAAATTGTGGCGGTTGTGAGCGGCGCTATTAGCGCGAGTTCAATGCTACGAATTATATGATTGGCGGAATACATTCCGATACACCACCGCTCTCTCGCCAGTCCGTTCGTTCTCGCAAAAGGCATTTAACGAACTTCATTCATGATATCGCCGACTCGTAACAATCGAACCATTTACCTATCGACTCGTAATCGGCATCAGAATGCGATACGTTATTTATTGGTAATGTAATATTAATTGGCGAACGAAATAAAATAATTTTAAAAAGGAGAGAAATTTCAGAGGTGCAAAGAAATCTTACGACGTGGGACGAGGAAAACTTTACACGAGAATCGTTCATTTTGAGAGGAAAATGGATCTAGATATGCACTTTGACATTTATAATCGTTTTTATTGCAGAAAAGTTTAATGATGTTACTTTCCGGGAATTTTTATTTTACTATATATTTAGCTTGAAAAAAATGGAGTGCGTCAAAAAATTAAACTCCGCGTGCATGACCTATTCCAGATACATTTTCACACTTTACACACGAACGTTTTTATTCTTTCCTTTTGACCTTCTTATTTATATATTTTTCTCATATACGTGGGATTATAATACGAGCAACGTTAATACGTGTCTCTGATCAAATTTATTCACATAAAACAGAGATAAAGTTTATTTGTAAAACAATAGCTAGATCAAATTGATACGCGGATGTATCGTAAGATAAATTCATATTAAATGTTTTCCAAGTGATATTTTCTACTTCTTTTTCTCAATTTTTCACGTATAGTTATATTATTCGCTCGATTGCTCGTCACTTCTTTACCGCTGATTTATTTCAAGCATTTTGATAATCAAACAATGTTTTTCATAAAATTACCTGAGAAGAATGTTTCAATATCCATTGACAGCGTTCTAAGTTTTATACAGATTCACTTCTACTACTTCTAGTTACTTATAATACACAAATATAATTGTTGCACACTCTATAACTTTGTTCGAGAAAACCAGCTGTTAACTTTTGTCTCAAGAACGCTACACTTACAACTTTCGACAGAAGCTTTCGGAACTGAACTAACATCGAAAGTTTTCAAAGTTGTACTTATACACTACGGTAGAGGTCAGTATTACAGTAATGCAGTAAAAAGAGAAAAAAAAAGAACGGCCTTGACTATGATCATTGATCAACGACGACGTATGCTGAGTTAAGACGCCAGTAAGATGCAAAGTCGGCAATAGCAAGCTCAAAGTAAGCAACGGGAGAACGAACGAAAGAACGAACGGACGGACGGAGGCGGGCAGCAATCAGTTGCAGTAAGAAACCTCAGGCCTTTCCCCTGCCGGAGTTCCGGAGAAGCCCGGATTGTTGTTCCCCCGAGATGACGGGACATTCCACGAACTGCTTCACAGCCACGTTTCGCTCTGCTATTCCCCTTCGCCGCTTGCTGCGCCGAGCCGTCGTGTCGGCCTCTCTCTTCCTTGCTTCCTCTTACGGTGATTCCGGCTTGCTCTTTCTTTTCCCAACGTCGTTTCACGTAAGGCATTCTATGGGCACACCACTATGAATCCGCTTCGTCACATGGTAGACACGCATACGCATTCACCATGAAAAGGATCGCTCGTATCGTAAAAAAGAACGAGAGAGAAAGAGAGAGAGAGAGAGAGAAACGAAGGCTCGCACTAGAGCGCACATTTTTTATTTTTTTCGAGAAACAAATTGTATGTATTTGGATATCTGCAAAATTCCATTTAACCGTTGCTTTTTTCTGAAATGAATTTTATAATTTTTATTCACCCACATTCGTTTTCGCTGTCGCCTCTTCTTGCTGCAAATTCTACTTGGAGATTGCGTGCAAGAAATACGCAATGTCAAGCAAGATTCGTCTATATCACGCGAACACGTCACCGACGTTCTGCACAAAAGCGCTGAAGAGCATTGCGAGGATATCGTCGAGTCATATTTCACAATCTTCATTTCCGTCATCAAAAGTCGCGAGCAAGTTGGAATATAACGAAAATAAAGTACAAAACTTCATTATGAAACAATTATTGTACCGCACGATCACGGTGCTATCTCTCGAGTTTTCAAGATTCCGGAGATTCGGATTTTTCAAATAATGAGAATTCTCTGACTCTTTGACTAATGGAGGAAGCAATTTTTTCGGTTACTGGTCACAATTTTAAAGCCTTTGTTAAGCTCACGTCCGATTTTGAAAAGAAATCTCTGGAAGAGGATGAAGTCCCTGCATCCAAGTTTAAAAGAGAGAAAGATATACATGATTTCTTGTATATATACTATCTCACTCTAACTTATATTGTCTCACTTTTCAATTTTAATTAAACTTATAGGAGGAAATACACAGTATAAGTTAGAGGGAGATGGTATATATACATTGCAGAGAAAAATAATACAGTGAGTGCAAAAAGTATTCGTACAGAGAAAATATTCTTTATAAAAAACTTTATTTTTAAAAAGTAAATATTATTCAGCGAGAAATGAATCATCGAATTGATGTCGAATCGATATCGATACGATGATTTCGACGTTTAATTGACAATCATTTCTTGTCGGATAATTAACAATTTATTTATAAAGAATAGACTGTATGTTTCTTAAAATTATAGGTATATACCAAAAAGATGTGCATTAATTATAGAAAATATATAATCTGAAAAATAAGCGAAAATTAAAAATTTTATTGTTTGGATGCTCAAAAAGTATTCGTACAATCGAGAAATTTGGCTTCTAAATTCAGGAATACATGTGAAGCTCGTTTGTCTATGTTAGAACAGAATATATTCATTGTATAAAATGGCTAATTAATGTTTATTTTTTACAAATAAGACTTTTTTTATAACAAATTTCCTTGTACGAATACTTTTTGCTCTCACTGTGTAGCTTTCTCTCTCGTAGGACCTTGACAAAATCGCTCGTAGTCAGATTTTATTAAAAAGTCTCTGTGACAGAGAGTCAGATTATGACCTTTTTTTACACAACTACAAAACAGTAAACATTTTGACAATAGCAATCGATCTCCGACAGGAAAGCCTGTTTGATTTTCAATGAAACATTAGTTGAAAAATGGCAACCATATTCATGATGTGTATAATCTCTTTCGAGATAAATACTGTTCCTTTTTATGCGGTATGTATGCGAAATTTCAACGAAACAGCCATCGGGAAGTCAAAGTTCTCGTGCTATCGACGTTCTCGCTTTTCCTTTTCTTCCCTTTGAGGGATTCGAGCGCTCGGCGCCGTTTGCGACGAGGGTCAAAGGCGCAACGGCGAGCGAGGACGTTTTACTTAAGGTCACTGTGTTAACCGTGCCGCGAGGATTTCATTAACGCCTCGATCGCGACCAGCTGGCGCGCGCGGATGGAGAAGGACGGTGTTCTCGGGGCACTTAATAGACCAGACGGACAGCCTCTCGACGAGGTGCTCCGTTCGATATGAACGCCTCGATGAGCGATACAGCGTAAAGGGTCATGCAGCGGAATGCAACGACGAGGATGCATCTGCGCCCTTCTAAGTTTTCAAGGAGAAAGAGAGGGGTTTCATTGAAAAGTAATACTAGAGCACTAGAAACGTAGGTATTCGCGTCCACCATTTTTACTCCTTTCCCCACTGTTTGTTCTCTCTTCAACCTTCTCTCTTCTCTCTTCAATCTTCTTAGTTTAACGGCGGAATGGAGAGAGAGAGAGCAAGGAATTGAGAAAAGGAGCAAGAGAGTGAGAATAGGAGTAAAAATGGCGGATGCGAATACTCACGTTTATAGTGCCTTAGTAATACCGGCCGTATTGTACCTAAACTCAAATGTATATATGAAAACCCTGGGAATGCACAAACAGATCCTCTAGCATTGGTTTTTTTCCTTACTAAAATATTCACACGCTGCTAAATATCGAATTCACGTTTATCTTTATCTTAATGCTTGAATATTATATACCTCTTTGTATTTCCCGTCGAGTAGATCCTCTTTCGCTTGAAAAGACAACGAACGGCTCGTTTGCGAAATGGATTTCATCAAATATGTTTAGTATAACGTGCACGTGGCAAATAACGACGCGACGCAATATTGTGAAACGACCGAGCGAGGCACAGCAGAAATCCGATCGCAAAAGCGAGATCGCATGCGCGTGCGGGAGGTCAGAGCTGATGGAAAAGTCGTCGTCGTCGCCGGCTGGATTTATCGGCCATGCCGATTCATCGAAATGTCGCCGTCGATGTCACGATTTCTGATATTTCTGATATTACGACGAGGACGGTCTCGTGCATCGGTCGTGAAAATACAACAAAAAAAAAAGAATTAAATTTAGAATTCTATTATCTTCATTTATGTTTCTCATATCTTGCACTCTCCTCTAACTCTTCACACGGCGATACGTGCTGCGGTGATAAAGGGAAAAAGAAAGATGAGATAACGAATGTATTAAATGGAAAGATATATTTTAAATTTTTAGAAAAACACAGTTATACATATATCGCACTTGGTTACAATATCGTCATTTGTGTAATCGTCGGTTATCGCGCGACCTCTCATTTCAAGTCGAAGGATTATATGGTTCGACGTAACGGCAATACTCCCGGCGATTATATTGCCACGCATGATTGCCTCGTATGCACGATACCTCTCCAGAGATTCTCCCGGAAGCAAATCGCATACGTGATAACGTGAAAAGCCCGTCACGCGTATAGGAATACGAGCGAGTTGTACGAGCAAAGCGAGTACGGAAGTTCAACGAATCGGAGATAACGATTGCAGAAAGTTTCTAGTTTTAGATTTCGTTGCTTCAGAACGTTGTTAAGAGATCTCAGAGAATAATAATAATAATAATAATAATAATAATTTTGTTGCATGCACTTACAAATTGGATTTTAAAAAATGTTTGAAATTATAGAAAAAGAAAGAACAGAAAAATATGTATAAGTCTTTGGTAGAATATAACATCGAAATTTGATGTTAATTTAGTAATTATCGTTGTCAGCTAAAAATTTGGGAGAATCTTCGCGATATCTTTATTTCTGTAATTTTTAATCTCCAGATATCATCTAGTTGATGTTAAAGCGCTTAATATTAGGTCGCTTGATAGGAAGTGTCACATCAATCTTCAATTTGACTTCATGAACATCGAATAAGTAATTGAAATATCTGTGATCATATTCCCTATGCTATCCTCAAGCAATCAAATATTAAATTTGCGATTTAATTCCCCGGTGAAATTCGAGATTGTGAAAATGATCGGAAATCGAAAGTCCTTTAACGCTGTCATAATTCTCACGTTTAACTTGGCACGCTGATATTTATCTATCTCCCGTCTCTCGAACGTGCTCTTTCCAACTATCGATTTCATTCAAGCTATGAATAGTAAGTTGATGAAATTGATTACCCCTGATTCGCTCCGCAATAATACGGCGAAACTCAAACTTGCGAGATCCAAACAATTTCGAGATGACATCAACGGTTCGGATAATTTCGTGCATGTGTCCGAACGATTTATCAGACTCATCCGAGATCTGACAGAAAAGATCGCGAGACTCGTAAGGATCCTAGATAGATGGGCACGGATATGGAGCTTTCGAGTGAGATGGAAATATCCATGGAATTTCCATTGTCCTCGGAATGTTCGTATTAAGAGTTCGTGGCCGACGTCATGTCTGGACTTTTGACGTTTGCTAAGATAAAGCGAGCTCTCTTGGCGTTCATTCTTACGTAAGCCAGCGTCAACGAAGCGTTATATTGCTACCGTTTACGTTAGCGCATAATGTTAGACGAAATCGCATAACCTGAGCGTGACACCTTTGTATTGACGAGAACCTTGAAACGAAAATACGCAGGTGTAACGAATTTCCTTCTTTCTCTCCTTTCTTCTTTCTTCTGTCTTTCTTGTACAACACCTTTGCGCGCACCTGTCGGTCTCGGCGGCGTCTTTAAGGAATTCCTACAGGACAACACAAAGTTGTTGTCTCGCGCAACGCTCAAAGGCTGGTAGTAATATATCTGTTTTAATTGACGTTATACAAAAACGAATTAACTCGCAAAGTTAAAAGAAATGAGTTACACGCACAGCTGAAGCGACAAAATGAAACTCTGCAAACTTTACTGAGAGAAATAAATGTGGTATGAATAACATCATTATTTTGTTGATATGAAAATTAAAAAAAACTTCCTTATTTTTTAATTAAAAAATTGTGTTGTTCCAATCAAAATGTGGTTATTTTAAATTCGATTTTTATAGAATAAGACAATTTTTGAATTATAAAAGTAAGAAAGTTTTTGTAATTCACATATTAACAAAATAATGATTATTCGTACCAGACATTTCTCTCAATGTTGTACAATAAGTTTAAGTTCTTCACATATATTTTTAATTAATGTAACTACGAAGGTTATGGCATACACAAAAAAAAAACGTAAAAAATAAGACGAAAACAATCAAAGCAAATCAACATTTTAAATTTGTTCCTGCTTACATTGTTGCCTTAAGTTTCTACTGTAATTGGTCAATTCGCTTACTATTTATGTCTTACTGTTTTACACTTTTTGTGTGTTGTAATCTTAAATGACTTTATAAAAACAAAATAGAATCGTATTTTATTAGTGTGTTGGAAATAGTCACCACTTCTCTCATTTAATTTCTAGAATAGAAACAGAAGTGAAAGTGAGATAATTCTGGGACACCCTTTATATCTGTTGTGACTCGCGTGCGACGCTATCGCAACCAAGAAGCGCATCGTCATGATGCGTTTTCGACAAAGACTGTTTTAACAGTGTTTAACGCCTGGAATGCATTTGTTTCGTTACATTTTTAGAGTTAACTAATCCGGTTTTATCTATTTGTCCTGATAACGTTTAAATCACTGAAATCTTAGAGTTTTCAATGATGTACGATTTTACAACCATGATGCCTCATGTCAAAACAAACGCTATGTTATATAATTAATCTTTTTATCTGTGATTAAAAATAAATGTGTGATTTTTGTTTACACACATATATTATATATTTTAACTTGTAAATATTAATTTGAAGAAAGGTAAGAACACACGAGCACGTTTATCTTTAAAAATAAACTAATTTATTACAACATATTACATTAAGAAATAAAATATTAAATTAGTTTTTTATCTATAAATTAATCGGAAACGTTTCAACTGTGTGTAATATGTTTTCTTCAGTCTATTTACAAAAAATAATTAAACATTGGAAAGAAAGATATACAATATATTAAAAACATGAATAATTAATTGAATAAATAAAAAACTAGTTTAATTTTTATGTTATAATAAACTAGTTTATTTTTTTTTAAAGATCCAGTAAACGTTGCCTGTGTTTTTGACGTTCCTAACTATTAATTTTTGCTTAGCAATCTCGATTTACATATTTTACATATTTCAATTAATTTGAAAATTTTACACATACTTTGAAGAGATTGCATTTATTCCCAAACAAAACTAATAACGGCAGAGAAACGTTCTTATTTTTTAAATTAGGTTAAAATAAAAACAGAAATATTTGTTCTCTTATTTTTTTCCTTTCTTTTTAAATCAACGACTCGTCTTTGTCACGTCGAGAGATAATTAAATTTTTCGCTAACGATGAGAACTTAATTATTATCTTCTGCGCCTCTATATACCGACTGAAGTGCTCCGATGCATCTTTTTTACAGTGTACGCGATGATAAAGTGTTTTACACGCGTTGAACGTCGCGACGCAATCGGTATCAATGCGTTATATCTTTATTTACCTTTCGGTTGTTTACGCCGCGGAAACCTGGTTTCTCAGTTATGCAGGCGTTGAATCACACACGATAGATACTTTTTTTTCGATATCTCCAATTCGGCCGGGCCCACGCCAATATTTTATTCCTCCGCTTGTTTCCCTCGGTGACTCACCTACCAGCGCGGGTGCACTTGTTGAATCTCGCATATTCGCTCGTTTCTTCTTGCTTTCTCTTTTCTCTTTCTCTCTCTCTCTCACTCTTTCTATCTCGTTCTCTCTGTATTTCGCAAGCATGCGTTCCAATTCAGTCGCGTGGGTGGAGTATCGTTTCCTTTCGCATGTCCTTTTACAAAAACTCTTAATTTTCACAGCGCCGAGGCGTATCAAATGCGAGACGTGTTTGCCGTCTCGAAATATTTGTAGAATTGAATATAGATAAGAGTTATATATTTATGTTATTTATCAGAAATTTCCTCTTTCCTTATGTCTCTCTCTCTCTCCCTCCTTCCTTCCTCTCTCTTCTCTCTTTCTACTTCTAAAGATATAAAAAAAAAATCAATAGTTTGTCAACGTTCTGTTTCTTATCGCATATTATTGTCATAATTTAGACGTAGATCATCATAGACATGAATACACTCTTGAATAAATACGGCGATATAATCACATGATGTATGATGCTTATTAATCGCATGGATCACTATAATATTACGAGATTTGTAATCAAATATGTTTTTTGGGCTACAAGAGAGAACATATAATAAGTATACCTACTTTGCTCATACAGGTACATGACCGGTTCGTTTATCGATTGCTGAGGAGTGTTCGAAATGGCCTTTTAAACGCATGCAGACGATAGACAGGTAAGTAGAAAAAGTTGCGCTTCCATTCTCCACTTGTGAGCGCGCGAAGGGCTCTCAATGAACGTCAAACGGAACGAACGGTTTATGAAGCCGCGTACACACTTGTGCATTGATATTTATAGATTCTTATAGAGTTACATGTGTTTGTATTTTATCTTTATGCGATTGACAATTGAACGCGGCCATTTCAGAAATTGTTTATTTACGTATTTGAATAAGATTTCAATAGAATGATTTTATATATTTTCATCCTTTTGATTTGTAACAAAACATAGAATATCGATTCTATTCTAAATAATTGTTTGATCATGTAGATATGAAAACTTACTTGTCGCAAAATTATGTCGCTAGTCCATCAAAATTATTTTCAGATCTGTATCTAGCAACATTTTTATAAATATCTTAGAAAAATCGTATTTTCCGTGCATTAATCTTTCAGTAGATAAGTGTAGTGCTTACAATACTTCAAATAAGTTTTATTTTTATAGTTATACTTTTAAATAAAATTAAATTAACATTATTTATATTTTTATGAGATAGAGGAATGTAAAAATAATCAACTTTAAGGCTTTGGGTAATTCTTTGTATTTTCCTTTTCTAGAGGAAGATTTTTAGAGGAAGATAATTATATGTAAAGTGCTGTAGCCATTACTTAAAGGTTAATCATATCTTACACAAGCGTATATATTATATAAGTGTTTTATATTTTCTAAGAACTTTTTTTTATATCACAAGATATTGACGGATTTCAATTTTTTGCGTGATAACGTAAACAAACGTAAAGAATAAATTTCGAAATTGTTATCGAGAATTGAGAAAAAAGAGTCGCGCCAGGCGTTAACGAGCGAATGATTGCACCGTTACTCAATTTGTCAAATAGTTATATCGTTGGTCGCGATGTGCACGCGACTTTAGATTTACTACGATGGCTCCGCGATGTCCGGCACATCGCGGTCAGCGAAACCCACGATGGAAACATTCGTCACGCAGATGCGTTATCGCGTTGCGAAACGCCACAGCTAGATGCAAGACGTCGAGAGAGCGAGAGAATCGTGGCGATGCGATGGCGACGTATTTTGTCGCGCGACGCAGTTCCATGCCTTCTCAGCCTCCGCGATTAGCTCCTGCGGTTTAATTAGTTGCGGCGCGGACAGAAGAAAGAAATTAACGACGTGAGTTGGCCGAGCGCTTGAAGAGAATTCGAGTGCGCGTGGTGTGTTGCTTAATCACACTCTCTACGGTCGACAGGCAATGTCCGATTGCTCGATCGAGTGCTAATCTATTTAATATCGGTGCGTTAATAGCATATTCTAGAAATTAATTAAAATCGAAAACTACTATCTGAAGTCGAGGCCATAATAATTCTCGAGCTATACATAAACGATCAAAATTAGCCAACAGTATGGATTTTGCATGCTCAAATTTCGCTTATATTCCAATACTGAAATTTGTCATATTTTATTAATTTTTCGTAATTTAGATGTTGAATTTTTCTACTCTCTCTCTTGGTTGAGTTTATTTATGTGCCGATTTAAGATATATTACAGTAATTGATTGATATTGAAGAAATAATTATTAAAATTTAACTGTATATCCATATTATTTAATTATTTTTTAGACATGTATTTAAACTTAGTACATTATTACTTTATTTTAAACGAATTAGCAAATTCAAATTATATGAGGAATAAAATTCATCTTTTTATAATTGCAAAATTAAAATTAATTTATTAATATTATTTCTTTTAAGTTACGTGATTACAATAAATAACAAAATTAATTGTTTGCGGCAATTAAGTTTCACTTTTTTGTTTAAAAAAAAAAATTCCGTGGTTGTACCATTACTTTTTCATACAATATTATTTCTTTCGGAATGTAAAAATTTGCAGACGGTAATAATAAAATAATTTTATGCGAGTATCTTTTCTGTTAAAATAAATATCTCGCTTATCAAAGTTTGTTTGATGTACAAGCGAAAGGATTTCAGCATGTTTAATCATATATAGTTTAAATATCTCGCCGGAATATTTTGTAACGGAAATCTGGCTGCTCGGCGCTTGTTTTTGTCTTTTTGTGCCCGTATGACGGTATGTCGAGTACTGTTTACTTGCGGCGCGTGACGTAGTACTTGCGCACGGTCACATTATTGTCATTCGTACGGCGAGATTCGAGTCGGCAGGTAGCGATGCGAACCGTTCCGTTGTATTATCCTTCGAAACGCGATCGCGACAATTGCTGGAGGCATGCTAAACGCTGCCATTCCCTGCAATTAGCGATTATCACAACCTTTGTTAATTGACTCTGTTAACGACTCGCAAGCGCGTCGAGGCGCGACGGTCACTTATCAGAAGGAATATCTCGCGTGATTCGTTCATTCTAAGTAGGAAATAGGAATTGAGGTGACAGGATGGTAATTAGAAGTAATTGTTTCATTATCTATAAAACGAGCGATAATTACATTTAGGTTTCGAATATATTTCAAAATTGTATTGCAAATTTTTTGCCCGCGATAATTATCATAATAATAACTCTTCGTTTTCGAATTGACCGTGAAGTAGTACATGAAATGAATCATTTAAGATATTAAAATACGAGTAGTCGCAGTACATTTTTCTCGATCGCTTATTAGTAATATCATTTTCAATTGTTAATGGGACGTTAATGGGAGAGATTTTCAGTTATTAATCCACAATACAAGATGAATCAATTCGTCGAGTCGAGAACGGCATTACAATGCATGTGATTAGTATTTTCGTGAGTGAGTTTTGTACAAATGCCACAAAGAGAAAAAATAAAGAATCGCAGTACAAGCAGGTAACCGTGTCGCGTGCCGCTCTTCTTTACTTTACTTTTTGATATTTTATCGTAAAGAATGTCAAATATAATATGAAACGTTGTACTTTATGAATACTAAGTATACAATTACTACCTTGCACGTTAAATTTTAATTATTTTTAAAAAGATCGAGATGACAATCGTGTATCACGGAACAGATATTTCCTACGGTTCAATCATTTGGAAACAAAACGCGATGTAAACCAGAATTTTTATTACTATTTCGCGATAATTACAGACAACTATTTTTGTTTAACGTAATATTTTTCACTCGCTTGAGTATAATTCTCACTTGAGTATCACATGAGTCATAAAGAAGTTAATAAATACTCTCATGCAAATAACGCATTTCATGCGACTCCTACTTTCACAATTAATATAATTTGCGTAATTAATAATGTAATTAATTTTTCGTTTTCGTGTATCTTTCGTGATACGATAAAAAATTGAGTGTAACTTTGAAACTATTTATCGGTAATAGAAGAAATATTTTTCTTTTTTATTAATCTCTAGCTCATTCCATTGACTCTAATCATATATTACAGACATCGTAATAAGAGATTCAGCTCTTTTATCTGCTCTGAATTTATTTCGCAATGATGACGTGTTTTTGATATTCACTTCTCAAAGTTAACCGCTAATTGTACAATAGTATAGATAATAGCTGTATATTACATTTTTCAGATGATATTTTCCCTCTCACGGGTACACCTTGACGTGGTGGGAGGGCTCAGTACCCAGAGGATATACACGAAAAGAACGGTTTTTCCCAAGTATCTAAAAATTCTCGGATCTATCTGAACGATATATCTAGATAAATTTTTAGATATTGAGTAAAATCGTTCTCTTCGTGTAAAAATCCAACGACGGGGAAGCTAACGTACCCTCGTCCGCCGATTGAATTGAAAGTGAACGAACCGCAGCCGGTTCGTCGCGTCGCGCGTTTGCTTCGGGAGTGCCGTTCAAGTTATCGGACTAATGGACTTTTAACAAAACCTATTCGACGGAATTCCAGTTCGGCGGTGAAATCATATTTGCGATGTTTCGACAAGAAAACAGACTCTCTTTGGGACGTTGCTTAGGTGGCCACATAATTAGTCCGCGCGCGATTATAGTATATTATTCGCGAGTGTTCCACGCGAGTGTCCTGTGCGAGAGGATGTCAATCCAATTCTGAGAGGAGGAGGAGGCCCGGGGGTAGTATCAGGCAAACGGCGGAGCAACTATAAGGTGAGTTCATCTTGCACGTTATTTCATTTGTTACTTGCAAAATTAATCGTTGATAATTATGTTAACGATTATTTCTTCGTCTATAAACTATTTAAGATATTTAATTAAGTACTTTTATATTTTACAGTTCAACGTAGTTCATTCTACAACTCCGCTGTTTCGCACCGTATCGGTGAGTGATAAATCAATTTTAATTATTTTAAATTAAATCAACGAAGATCTGGGAAACATCATATTGCATATATATATGTGAAATATATAGATTTATATTAGATTAAGAACATATATAAATACGTAATATATGTTTTTCCTAGATTCATTACTTTAAAATGGATGAGCTAGAATAGATTAGGATCAATATTTAATCTTGGAATATACGATTATCCATCGATTTACATGATGAAATAGAACTTGTTAACATAGTCCTATTTAGCGGCATATTTTGATATCATTATCACATCTAACGTCACAGAATAATAATTGCAAGGTACTTCTGTAGCTTCAATTTTATAATGCGATTTTACAAGTATACAAAATAAAAAATTTTGTCAATCAAAAAAGCCCGGCAAAAGGTAGTAAACGATGACGGTAGTAACTTTTCCAAAATCAAAATTATCTTCATATTTGGTAAAAATATTATCATTTCTTACATCTTTTGCCAATCGTTTTTCAACAGATAAAATTTGCACAAAATGTAATCGGAAGAGAGGGGGAGAATATTATGAACATTGTATAGAATATATTGATAGTATTATTTGACGATTTATTTTTTTTTTTCGAAATATCTTTTGAATATAAATTAAGTTATATAGCCTTCAGTTCTTTCAAGATTAAATATTACATATAAAACTGGAATGAGAAAAAAAACAATATAACCTTTAAATCGAACTCTCGAAAAAATCAATACAATAAATTCGGGCGCTGAGACGATATTTAAATTTTCTTTCCCAACATCCTCTGTCTCAGAAAAAGGGAACAATCATGGGTATGGTTGACAATCATAGGTATGGTTTATGATTCATATCTCAATTTCAATAATTTAGAATTATTCTTAAGAAGAACTGTTAACTCAATCGGTTAAGTCATGTTCTCATACTAGTCGTTCGACGACATTTAACAGTCTCTTTCTCTCTGTACTGCAATACACTGCGTTGTTTCCCAACATATATTTTATTGTTAATGTTTATGTCATTGTGTTCTTGACTCTAAACGTCTTTATACGACGTTGACTGTTTTACTTTAAGTTAGAATGATTGAGTTGACTTAAGTTGGAATGATTCTTATTATATTAAAATTTGACATGTTGTATATAATTTAATTCTGTATGTAATTTATAAGTGAGCAGTAATCGCCATGAGATGTTGGTGAGTGGTTATGTTCTTACATCATTTGTTCAATAAGTACATTAATTTTCATGTCATATTATGTGGTACTATTTAGATTCCTCTTCTATTTGTTTGCCACAAGACTAGCACATCTTGAGACAATTATTATAAGAAGGATGGGAGTTACCACTCTCCAACTCATCTCATGAAGATATTAGTCGATTTAATACTGGTAGTCGGATCACTGAAGATGGTTCGAAAGTAAGCTGAAACGTTTAATGTTTTTTTTATATATTTATACTTGAATAAAAAAATCATTTATATTTTTGCACTAATTACCGCAATTTTGACTCAATTTAGAATAATTCTAAATTATTGAAATTGAGATATGAATCATAAACCATACCCACGATTGTCAACCATACCCATGATTGTTCCCTTTTTCTGAGACAGAGGATGTTGGGAAAGAAAATTTAAATATCGTCTCAGCGCCCGAATTTATTGTATGGAAAAAAAACATCTACAGATTTTTTGGTATATACATTTGTCATAAATAAAAAAGATGAAACATTTTATATACCTAATTAGTTAACAAAAAATATACTCAAATGATTATTTATTGTAATAATATCTATTCTTATATATAAAATGCCAATTTTAACCTAATTTTCCCATAGCTCATCCATTACTGATACCTTGATTTTATATTATTTAAAATTAATAAGAATAAGAACATAAAATATTCAAAATTTTGCAATAGAGAACGAAACCATTTATATTCATTGTTTTACATTTATTCTCATTGCATCAATTTATTATATTAAAATGAAACATATGTAGCTTCTCTCTATAATGTGCGTTATTAAAAATAATTCTGACAGCAATATTAATTATAACCATAATTCTGATTATTTTATCTTCAGAATACGTTAATAAACTATACAGTAATTATAAAATTCTCTTTATAACAAATACTAACTTTGCGATTTATTTGCGGAAATAGGCTATATTCGCGGAATAGGATAGGTTATTGAGATATTTCATATAATTTTTTAAAAATAGGAAACAATTTTTGTGGTGTCGGTAACGTGAGCATTAAATGGAATAAATATCTGAACAGGCTTTTATCTCGAGTGTAAAGTGTATCGAGTTACACTTAATAACCACATGAACGGGCGAATCATGGTGTCATGATCCTACGTACTCCTGTCATGTAGTTACGATGATGACACGTAAACAACAATGAGCCCGTAATCTTATCTAAAGTAAACCGCCTCGCGTAACTTTTCACTGCCGACATCGAATCGATGCCCATCCGCTCCAACTCTGCCTAGTATCCGTAGAATAATGATTAATTGAGACGAGCTGTTTACGAGATTCTTTTTTCTCTTATCTATGGATTCGTTAAACTGTCGACACTTGTAGACGCTTCTAACAAAGATAATCGATTCCCACTAAAGATGTGTTTGTCTGAATGGAACGAAAGCCATGTTGCATTTACGTTACTCGTATAATCGAATTTTCTTTAGTTGGAAGGGAAGATAAAGTAAAGAGGCGTGCGTGAAAAGGCCTCTTAACCCGAATCCAGATTAAGCGAGCAAATACGAGCAAACGCGAATGAACAACTTGTTTCAATGAACTGCGTTTATTCTAGCTTTATCATTCAATACGTGCGAAAGGACGATAGAATGAAGCTTGCGATATAGTACGTGAACACATAAACCGAACGCAACCAATGAGTACGTATTCATTCAAGCAAGTTGTTCATTCGCGTTTATTCACGCTCGCTTTACTGAATCCTGACTTAAGACGCGCACGTGATAGCCTTCGGGCTGGATAAATAAACGGTGTCAATTCTTGCCGAATATCTCCCTTTTGTTTATCATTGCTTTTATACATACGTATCTGTCGTTTCTCGATTTCACTTTTGTTCCCTGTTTACACATCTGTCTGTGACAACGAGCGCCTCTGAGCTTGGATAACCTTATTTATTTTTACTCGAAAATCGATGCATGTTGATTAATCAAAATAGCAACAAGTCGATAAATGAATCAGAAGTGAAGTCCCAGAAAAATGATGTTATTGACTTACTTTTATTGACTTTTCGCTTTATCATGTAGTTTTCATAGAATTCGATATGAATTTTTTCAAACTTAATATTAGGTATAATCTGTTTCATTAAGTTTTATTAATTTTATTCGTTAACTCTATGAAAAATGTAATATTTAAGATCGTCCATCAGGTTTTTTTATTGATGTTTTGCAATTTTATTATCGTCTCGCTAGTGAGAAATTCTAAATTTTGTGATACATTCTATAAACTGACAAGTCGATTTGTCACCGTTGATAGTTTCTTTTTTCTTTCAATCTATACAGTGTGAATCGATTTTTTTAAAGAAATGACTATTCTGTTGATGTTTATGTATGAAGAAATAATAATGTTCTACGTCAGCTGGGTGTGTCGTCGCTCCGAGTTTTGTCATTCAAAAGCATGTGTCGCGGTATAACCAGGGTCACGCAATTTCGCGTCATTTCTATCTTTCTCCTTTCTTCTCGTGATCTCCTTTCTTCATGCGTCGCACGCATGACGTAAATCGGTCTACCACCGCGGCGATTTCTTGTTGATCTGTTTTTCTGAGAATCGCGAGTGTATCTCGATGGCCGGATTAACTCATTCGAGCTGTCAGATATAATTTCATGATTAGGCCGGGCAAGGAGGAACAGAGAAAATATTGAACTCCGATACGGCAATCGTGATTTATCGTGATCGTTTCGTCACGTAAGATTAAACACTGTGGAGAAGGGACTACGATGTGAGTAAACATCGAAATATTCGTATAGCTTTTCCATCATCTTGTTTTCTTCGGAATTTCTGACAAACCGTCACGTTTGTGAATATGATGTCGCTTATAAGAATTACATATATCTTGATATTCATGGAACATTTGAGAATGTATTTTTTTAACAAAACGAGAAAATTATGAAAAATTACAGATTTTTTTAACTATATTTAAAAATAATATAAAAAGTTTGGCTGCAAATTAGAATCTGGATTAAAAGTTTAATAAAAAGCAGACACGTTTTTTAAAAATAATGGATATAAAATTTTATTTAAGCTGTAAAATTATATTGTTAAATTAAATATAAATATTGACCTTATTGAACTATTGCATATTCTCATATAATATTCATTTTATATACGGAAAGTATAAATTTCCAATTCCAGTTCTTTTTATAAAGATTATAATATATCCTCTATATATTTCCGTTAACCTTTTGTAAAAATCTAAAATCCTTTGCACAATTATACAATTGGAAAATAAGATCGAACTTTTATCCTTTTATTACTTATTTAATTGATTAATTTTATAATTTATTTTTGAAGATATATAACTTTTTTGCGCGCGCAGCAGGGTGCAATGTAGAAAGTAGATATATTTATTAGTCATGATATCTTTGACGTGAGCCAATTATTATTTATCTGTATCTGCTAATATCATGATTGCGTTATGACTGCCTTTTATGGATCAATCATCACATCAATTATGAGGCGCGGATATATAATAAATGAATAATTTAATCGTTCCATATCTTTGGAGAAAGTTGAGCGGCATTCTCCGATTTTATCGTCGCACGCGTGTTCACACGTTGCACAAGTATATATGTCATATTAATCCGGTTCGTTAATAACACTCGTATACTTACGGCGAATCGTGATTAGCGATTTCCATCGAAGATCGTGGTGAGATAACGAAAAAAAAAAAAGTTGTATATAAGCGGAATTACGATGCGACTTTAGAACGCGATATATGACACGATGGTGATTTACGCTCCTCGACAATTCGTGAAAATCATTATTGGTTGCTTGCAGTTTGAAGGCTATTAATAACTTCGCGACCGCCTACTCTTCCAGCTTGGCCATTAAGATTCGCTGTGGGAAGGACGACCCTCGCTCGCGCGTGTGTGTGTATAATTCTTTACAGCCGCGGCGATCGGTTACGCGATCTTCGGTCGTACACATTGCCAGTGGTTGTAAACCGCGCGAGTAATCGCGGAGATTTGCATTGCAGGATCATGTGGACAGGCGCACACATCGGTTACCTCGGTTTCGCACGGTGCACACACGTGCGTCGTCGCGTGCAGGAGAGTCACACACACACGCGTGGACACGCGAGATGCAGGACTCCCGCGTATGCACATTCGTCACGCCGTTTTCGTACGTAGCCACGTTACATACGACGACATGCGCGTGTGCAACGTACGTGGCGATGTTACGAGTGCGCTCATGTAAAGCGTCATCCTCGTCGTGGCTGGTTACAGGCAGTTCTCAAACGCGCGAGAGCTGCATGCCAGCGTGACATGCAGGTTCTATTCGTGATAACTTTTGCGCCGTTACATCCCGATACGCTTCATCAAAACGAGCCACTTCAACACGCGCGTTCGATCTTACATAGACACATGCGAGATATCGCGATATCTATATATATATTTGTATTTTTAGAAATATTTCATTTGCCAGAAAATTATGTGAGGAGTATGTTTTAGATTATTATCGAAAGTTTTTTGTAGCATATTATATATAATGCTAAAATAAATTAAAATAAGTTGACAGATATATTGAGCAATTGTATTAACTCGCGATAATCTTGCGCATGCTTGTTCAGGTACATATAATTGTGCACATTAATTCATATTTTTCCACGGGAACACGCGCGAAAAATCGTTAATTTTATGAGAGTGAAAGTGGCATATACTTTGAAGCCAAAAGTGTGATAAGATAAATAATCGACGTCATTCGATTAAGTATTGCACTTTCCTCGATTACATAGATTATATTGGCCGTTTCTACAGTTATATGGAATTAATTTGCCCCTTATCATTTATATCAGCATTTGATATGAAAAGGAAAAAAAGTATTCATGTTTATATGAATTCTGTCTTCGAAATGTACTTTATTTGATCACAATAGGAATAATCGCAGTATTGTATTAATTAGGAAAGATTACCTATGCCAGAATCAATTGAAATGAAATAGGGTAGCTGTCCCAATTACTGTGCCTGTCCCTATTAGTGCTTTTGTATTTTGATAAGTCATAAAGAAAATTAGCACGAATAAATAGGAAAAAATATTTTTTTTTATTAAATTAAATTATTAATGCATGCGATATCGAAGATAATATTTTATTTTTTGAGTATTAAAGTATTTTAACTATTTTTCGAAAGATATGAGGAATTTATGTGAATCCAGTAATACGTACCGCAAGATTTTAAACTTGTCTCTATTAATGTGTCCTGTATTGGAGTTGAGGACATTGTGTTATGAATGTACATTGAAATAAATATATATATAATTGAAATAATGATTTATGTAATATTAACTTAAATAATTAGCTTTAATTTATTACTTCTTTTAGTAACTATATGTTAAAATGAGTCAAATGTGGATAGGCACACAAATTGGGGGCACATTAATAGGGTCATCGCCGCTTGGAGGACTCACTAATATATAGGGACAAAAACATATTTTTTTATTTTTGTCAGAAACATTATAAAGCATTAACATTTTTTAGATTAAAGAAATATTATAAGAAAAAGAAGTAGTTGAAAAACCGATATTATTTGCAAGTAGATAAAATTAAAGCTATAATATTTAATAATTAATTCAGTAATAAGTAAATTGCCTAAAAGGCACATTAATAGGGACAGTTACCCTAGCAAGATAAATGCAATGTTAAAGTTTTAATGTAAATAGAAATTTAAGCAGAAAAAGATTACTTAACTTTTATTAGTTGCTCCTCTATGTCAGATATCATGAAACTTAGATATAACATTATCGTTTATATATTATTTATATTTAAGTTTCAGCATTAGAGATAACGCAGATACGACATAAATTATATTTAAACATAAATTAGATACTTCTCACAAAATTGAATTTGGTTATAACTTTATATACGTTCTGTTAATATAAATCTAGTATCTTAGACCTTTGAATTTATGTCGGGCAAAAGATTTGTAATAACAAAACTATTTTTTTTCGGTTAGCGAAGACTCGTGAGAGCGAAATTACAGTTCTCATATCGGTGATCATCGATATCCTCGGTCGTCCGTAATTAATTCCGCGATTATATGTCGTGGTAATATAAACTCTGCAATCGGATAGCCAAGAGCGATCTTGAACAAACCAGTAATTTTGCGGCAGATGAGCGACCTTTTGCCATCGGTAATTGCGGTCTTTGCTGTTAATGACTTGCCAGAATGAAGAGTGCTTTGCGCGCGCGACGGTGGCACGTTGTGCAACATGTCTAGATAACTATTTATTTATGTCTACTATTAACGGCAATAAGAGCCCGAAATGGGAACGCGACACTTTACACTTCCACAATCGGCGCCACGAAACATGCGCAATTCCGATGAAATAGATTACTTGTACTTAGTAACAATTTGAAATTCTATTCATTATTGAAGTTTAGTGAATCTTTTAATTAGAAGCAGGTAAAAAATTCTACCAACAGCGCGAAAATAGAATATCTTAATTTTCTAGCTGAATACACGTTTTATGCAAAATCTAATCGCAGATATATTGAGCAAATATTTTTATAATTATTAAACTAAATATCCATTGACATATCCATTGATTTTTTATGTATATATGTCATTTCCATATTATCTATTGGAAATATACATATGTCTATCCCTTCAAAATATTTGACTGAAAGAAAATCCAATGTTATAAAATTTTAAATGTTTTTCTTAAATTACACATATACATTAATTATATCAATGTAAAATCGATAGATACCGGTTATCCAATATTATTGATGAGATAATCATCTTTAATCATTATCCGCGGTGAATCGTGGAACACGTGTCCCGTATTAATTACCCAGAACGACATAATGATCGATCGCCATCCAGTTTCCTATAGTAAGTTGAATGCTTTAATGGGATTATGGGTGCACGAAATCGAGATAGATGCATCGAGATAGAAACAGATAGATACTATATCGTAAGTATTTTTAAAAAGTAAACCTCAATTACACCAAATCGATATAATCTTATAAGATTACAGTTGCTCGTTTCGTTTCTGCATAAAAAAATTATTTTTCTATTCTTTGCGTATCACGCTGCACAATAATCCAATTTCAACACTGCGTAGCAAATCGGTGACAATCTCAATCTCTTGCGTTTACGTCGCTTTCAAAATGATCTACACGTTAAAGTACGCACCACCGGGAGATAATCCAGCTAAGCTGAGAGATTAATTTTCTCCGCGCGTGCACTCCAGTCATTCTCACCGTCGCTGCATCGTCTCTCGTCGGAATGCTCCCGCCTGTCGACCGGTTACAATCGTGTCGCGGTTGTCACCTGTCAGATTGTCACTCGGTCGTCCAATTATCCTGCTGCCGGGTGGCGCGAGGTAAGCGATGGAGAGACGCGGCTGTTGGCCGACCGAGTTCAACGAGTTCTTCGGAAGAGAAGTGGGGCGCGCTCGTGATCTCGAGAACGGTGCCGGGGCGAAAATAGGTGCGATAGAGGTAGGACGTTACCTGAATATTTTACGAACGACCCGGTGGTGGTTAAGACCGTCGTTATTCGCGGCCTCGCTATAAAAAGCCACGCGGGCGTCGCTCGGAGGCGTCGTCCTCGGCCCAAGCCCGTCGCCGTACCTCTTTATTCGCTTTTATTCCTCGTGAGTGATCGCCCTCGGCGAGTGCAGCACAACGTCGAGGCCTCCCATTCAAACGTCGGAGGTCTCCCTTCATTCGCATTGCTCGTGAAACTCGCCAGACGAGTAGTCGCAAGTAACCGAGGGTCGAGATATCGATTCAACCAGGAATAACGTTACCAGAGATTCTGTACAAAAAATTCTAGCAAAAATACGTCTAGCATGTATACGTCCGGTTTTGGTATAGTTGCTGTTATCTTTATTGTCAAGCTTTAAATAAAAAAAAAAGAGCGGCAAAGTCAGTAAGTTATAAATCCATAATTTTTTGATATTTTGGAAACGAAATTGTTAGGATTTGAGAAATTAAACTTTAAGTTTGAGACGAGTGACACAAGATAGAATTTAGTATAATTGTAGATAAATTTTATTTTTTTAGAAAAATTTATTGAAGAGAAGAAGTAGAAATAGAGTTTCTCGAAAAGTATTTTGTGATTTTTCCGCTACAGTATCTTCCCTAGGAATGTCTTTTCGAGACAAAGAAACCGTAAATCTTCGAGGAAAAGCGTAAGACATCGATGTTATCGAGACGGGTTTCCCCGATCAGCCTGGTCTCCCGAGGGGATCTATTCGTTTGAGGGTGAGAACGAGCGGTACTAAGGTCGGTTAAGGGACGAAAAGAGGATATATATATATACGAAATAGGAAAAAAGGATCTTTCTCCTCCACTGCCTGTAGTATACACGTCTTAGAAAATCCCACTCGAACGTGACTCGCAGCTTCCGCCAATTTCCACCGGAAGAGACTTCGACCATACGTCTGCCTTAAAGAGATGAATAGCGACGTTTATTGTTCCTGAAGTGGAATTCTCGAGCAATAGTGGGCGTTTCCGGTTAGTCCTTTTATAAGATGTCCTTCGATGTGTTGGAACTTAAAGTTTTACGAAGTTGTTGCGACTTGGGCTGATTCGGATATTCTGTCTCGATTGATTTCCAAGAACTTATATTCCAGCAGAACTGGATAGATAATCTTTTTATATTTTTAGACGTATTATATTTTTAAATAGTTTTTACGAAAGTTCACGTGTAATCTATATTTTTTTACAATACGTGATAAAAATTCTTTCTTATATTTTTATTATTTTTATATGACTATTATAATTTAAGAATTTATACATGTATAAAGCAATCTTGTCTGAATAATTTTATAGAATTTTGCAAAGATACTGTATTGATCATTAAAAACATATATGGTTTATTGATATCAGAATTTATCGTTTCCTCAGAAGAGAATAAGATATCTCATTTTTCAGACGATCAATTTGTATTGTTAACATTTGCAGTTTCGATTCATGGACAATTCATCTTATGTGAATCCTCTTATGTTAAGTATCTATTGTGAAACAAAATCTATTTTAAAAGAATGTCGAGACTGTCGGGATGTAGTAAAACGTGATATTAAAAAAATATACCTTCCGTGTTTCGTTAATTAGCCGCGAAAAAGCCTTCTTACTATCTTAATTAAGTCAGTTTGCTGGAATAAAAATGGCGTAACAACGTAAAAGGCATTTTAAAACAACGTTTATAACGAATTCTGTAGGCAAGTTTATTTAAACATTCATTTGAATATGGTCTCCACGTATTTCCTCATTTCGTATAATCAGCAGCATTGTTAAATTTAGCTTGAAAGGTCAAAGGTCTACACGAGCTGCATTATACATGGCACAACGGATCCCTTTCAGACAAATCGTCATCCAGCATAATTTTTATCTCCCGAATTATATACTCGCGTGGGTAGACAGAACAGAAATACCGCGAGTTGTTTACTCTACTTATGACGCTGTGCTGATTGTGACTAACGACAAAAAACAAGCGATTAGAGTATGACCGAATCTTATCAGCGGCGCGACTAATACGCAATCTGCCTTTTATCGGCCTTATTTGCAAGTGACTCTACCAAATTACGATTAGTCATTACTGTCATCGGCGAAGCGCGCACTGCGATTCGAGCACTCGCTATCACTCCACAATTGCTTTGATAAGGCTTTTTTGACGTGAAATATGCTTGTGACAAATATGTATAATGCGTTGCGAGAACCTAACTTATACTTATTCTCAGAATAGACCGTAGAAAAATATTCGAAAAAATCGAAGAATTTCGATTGTAATTTCATTACCAAGAAACATCGAATATATTTTAGAAAATCTGAAAAGATTTTATTAATAATCATCTCTCTCTCTTTTAATATTTGTTTAAAAAAAAATCCATTTCAAATTTTATCGGTACGTTGAGAGAACGACTTTGTTGAAATGTCTGTTTTAATAAAAATTTATAGATCTGAAAATAATTTTATCAGGTCATCAAAATAATATGTAGGAAACTCAAACATGGCGAACGATGTAGCAGAAAGTTTTGATATTCTAGCAATTATGCTTGAGTGTCCTACATAACTATTTTCTGTATCTAGTTAAATTTTTAGATACTTCAGCAAAATCGTTCTCTTTTTTTCTTACACAAATATTATACATACATATATACATATTTTCTGAAAATTATAGTATTTTCTAATAAAATAATCGCAATATAAATAATTAGATTTGGTTTAAATATTATTAAAGATGTTCAATCTTTCTACGATTTATATCTGACTGCAACTTGACACGTAAAGATCTTCATCCGTAGTTATGTATTTAGTTTCACATCAAGCTGCTACGATACATACATGTATTACGATCGTATCTTTAGTAACAGCAATGCAGATGAGCTGGTGCGATCGCAGGACAATATTATCGCGAGATAACATCAACAGAGAATTATATCTGATAAGTGATATCAGGCGATCCGATCGGGAACGTGAAATACGCCTCTATGGGAGGATCTGCCTTGGAGTTCTCTGCCGATGCGAAACATGTCTCGCTTTTTGTTTTCCCGATATCATGAGAAATCCCGACGTTTCATTAAATAACATGCAACGGGCACAAGTTACCTCGAACGGGAATCCCGACAAAAAATTATTAGGATCGAGTCGGCAGAGGTTCCCAACTTACCCTCGTCTCATGATACGTTCCAACCCTTCTTATATTTTCCCTTTTTCCTTTTTCCTCGTTTGTCCTTTTGATTTTTTTCTTTCTCCTGACGCTTACGGTCTAGAATTTTTGGTTTTAAAATATAAAGACTAATTATCGTTTTACAAATGCCGATATGTCGAAGATAAAGCCCTAGAAGTCAAACCCATTAAGGTTCACTGGTTCACTCAGGGTTCACTCATGGAGATTTCTGAGAAAACAGAACTTTCCCCGGAAATAAGTAGATAAATCACAAACCGAAGCGAGACGACTTGAATTCCATTGTATACCTTTTTTTCTAAGAAATGTCAGAGATTATCCTAGGTTTTCCTTAGAATACAATACGAGACAATACTATAAGACTTGAATTTTGAGGGAATTGGCATATAATTGCATAAGTTATAACTGCATATAAATATTTAATGTATGTACACGGCTAATTGGGAATAATTTACATTTGATTATAAGAAAAGACATTTAAATATCATACGTTTATCTTGAATTGTATATTAAAGTATTTAGATCGTAACGAATTTATGAAGGAATTTATTTATTACGTAAGTACACGGAAAAGACGTACTAAAGTATCTAAAAATTTAGCTAGATACAGATTTGGAAATAATTTCGTTGGACTATTAAAATAATTATGTAGAATACTCAAGCTGGTTGCTAAAATATCAACATTTTTTGCAGCTTACGCTTTAGTTCCTGATATATTCATAAAAATTATGTAAGTTATAATTTACAAGAAATTCGAGAAATTTCCTATGTAATTATTTTAATTATATAACAAAATTATTTTCAAATCTGTATCTTACTAAATTTGGACATTTCAGCAAACTCGTTCTTTCCGTGTAATTAGCGCCATGTAAGAATTGACCTTCTCGATAGATATCTCGATAGATATTGTCTCGATAGATACTATTCGATATTAAAGAGAAACAAAAAGAGAGACAAGATGGAAAAAGGACTAAATGAAAGTTGGCTGTATGGCTGACGGGCTTGTAGTTAATGGATAAAAGAAAAATCCTAAATCTCGATCATAAATACATCAGCAATAGAAATGTGTGTCATGGCAACTGCCAAAAGTCATTTACTCCTTCTCGCTTTATTGTATACAGAATCCGATTAGGATAATTTTGTGATGCGCGTATGTGTATGTACATTGTACACCCGAGGACTTTGATTCTTTTCCTCAGAAATGTTCACAAACTGAGAAATAACCACTTTTCTATATTAATGCTCATAATCCGTGCGCGATTAACGATACGATTAAACTTTACGTCCGCTTACAACTAAATTTGACGTAAAGACGAAATAATCTGAATTTTTGGAAGTTTTTGGGAAAAAAGTAACCGAAGGAAAGAATCGAAGTCCTTGGGTGTACATATATAAAGGGGAAGAAATAATCGCAGATGCGCATTGACAGAAACAAAAGCGCTTCTTTAACAAACGAAATGTTAGTTCAATCGACACGAATTTAATTTGGACTTTAATCAGATACGGATTTGAGATCCAATTGTTTCCGTTCTTCGCATGTTTCCTTGAAGAATTCTGATGACCGTGGATTATCGCTCGCGATTCTATCAAGTCTGATAATTGAGATGTGAATCATTTCTTGACCGTCTTTAAATCAATTATTAGAAAGCAGAAGATTTCAGTATGAGCTTTTAAAATTAGATAAACTTTTTAAATAATAATTTTTTTATATTTTTAAATATAAATTGAGGCAAAATGAGGTTACAATAAATTAAATCTATCAATTTAAAATCAACATGAGTATAGATGAAAATGAGGCATCATTAATTAGTAAGTTGTTATCGACGGAAACGGATTTTAATACGAATTAATGAATTTCAAAACTATTTCGATCCACGTAATAATCAATGATAACTAACTGACAAAAATTTCCGTTTTAATGATTTAGTATTTGTACTTGTAGACAAAATTAATATTAGATGACTATTTTTATACAATTCCTTTCCTTTAATTTGTAATTTCCTAGAAAAGATATAACTCGAACGAATCGAAACGATAAGTTACTGATATACTCATTAAAATTATATAAATTATTACAAAAATTACTTTACAAGAAGTTTTCTGTCTTTTCACATTATTTATAGTGAGTAGTATAAAGATTTACGAGTAAACATTATCTTTAATCGTACAAATTGTATTCCACACGTCGAGTGAAATGCAAATTATCAGCGTGTAACTAGTCGATTGGCTACTCGTTCTCGCGGTAATTGATAAATCGTTTTCTCGCTCTCGTATGCATCGTCGGTACGGTATGAAATTGCGATATCGCGAAAATGTCGATGTCGGAACACGACACGAAGAAAAGAAGCACACGATGCACGTAATAACCGGACGCGATAATTGATATCTCGCTGCCTGCTCTGTTCTCTATCGCGTTACGCGTAGGTGGAATCGCCTTTCATTCATCGTTGCTCAGCACGCGGATGTGGAGCATTTTAATGCATAATGCATGCACGCGATTTGTGCACGCCGCTGCACAAACGCATGCTTTAACGGGGAACGCTTATTAGATCCATTGATCCGCTGCCGATTCCGATAAACGATAATGAGATAATTGAACGTTGATCTCTAACGACGTTATTTTCTCGAAAGCGAATTGAAGTTTGATATATCGACGTGTACGCGACGTGGGTTCCGCAATGCTACATTTACATCGATTATGCTCGCCAACGCATCGGCGCGAGTTTACGCTTTCGCCACGCCAATTCAATTTTTTTATTTTTTTTCAATTAATAATAATTTGATAATTGAACGTTTGGCTCTTAACGACGTTATTTTCCAGGACAGGATGATTGACAAATATTGATCGCTGTGTGTAGCAGGTCTGTATTATCGAATCTGAGTCAGTTGCAATTTCCGCCAACGCAATTTTCGACATCTCTTTCACCATGGTAATACGTCAAATTACATTTCTACCCTAATCACTCGCTCTGAATAACATAGAAGCAGGTTAAAAATATTAGAGACAATATTAGCCGTGCTTCACAACTTGTTTAAATCGTCTATGTTGTGTAGCTTTATCTATTTCTGCCAATCGAGAGATTGTTGAACTGAACTGATTTTATCTGGGTAGGTTATTGACAGCATGATTGCAATAAGTTAGTTTCCTGCACGATATATCGATACCTATGCTCGCGAGAAAATGATTCTCTAACGACCGTAATTCACCGCTCGTGTGATTTCCTGACAATTTCACCACTGATGACTCCGATCGTTAGATCAAAAACAGCAGGTTTATCCCTCCATCGCGGAAACGATCGTGAGTTATACGATCCTATCGATTACGCGTGGAATCGCATGTAATAACGCTAGCAATGGCAGCTTAATGAAATCAGTCGCTCATGTTTTAAATGTGAATATATTGAATAATATATCTGACTAGGTATATAAATGGTAACAGAATATGTGACACTATTGCGGAAAGAACGATTTTGCTGAAAGATCACAAACTTTGTTGGATATAGAGATCTGAAAATAATTTTATTGGACCATCAATATAATTTACATTGGTTGCTGGAATATCAAAATTTTTTACAGCACTGTGTTCATTTTTTAATTTCCATAATTATTTTGATGTCAATTATTTTTAGATCTGTAAAATTTTGTTACTGTATAGACATACAATAACGGAATAAATCATATCGATTTCGAAAATATAATATATATTTAAAGATACATCTGTATATTACACACATTTACGTTGATATACATCGTATGTGTGGCAAATGTTATATGTGTTGCATAGAGAAGACTAGTAGATAGTTTGAAACTGTGACTAGTTCCGAAGTATTAGGAGCGAATAAGGCAAGAGAGAAGCTCTACTGCGTTGCAACGCGTTCGCATACTCGCGTGCATGCTCGTTGCACGTGTATACGCACACGCACACCTGCAACCGAATCGATTAGTTTCCTTTGGAAAGTGCATAGAGCAAGATATATCATAGACATATAATAACGTAATAGAAACTAAATGAAATCATCTGTATTATTGACTGTTGTAAGTCACAATAAGTGATGACGAAATTTACACTTGTTATCTTGCCATAATTATTTGAAAATTTTTTAATTTTAATCTAATTTTAAATAAATATTTTACTTTTATGATATAAAAATTAGAATTATTTGATTTTAAATATACATATTTGACACTTTTCTAATTATTTTACTATCAAAACGTATAAAATTAAAAGATTATTCATGATTAAATTACTAATATTTTTAATTACTCGGTCTCTCTCATATTTGAATTAAATCGTCATTACTTCCTGCGTCGTACGCACATCTGGCGAGACGTGAACCCCATAGGGATGAATAAGACGAAAGAGGAACTCTCGAACTGATTCAGAGTGTGGCATAGACCGTTCATACGTATTCTGTAGACTACTGTAGAGGGTCAACTAGAATGAGATCGATAGGGAAAGAGGCCAGGAACGAAAAGTGCCGCATTGGGCAGGTGAGACAAGGTGATACGGAGGTTGGCCGACCCGAGCCATAATCGCTAACGAGTAAAAAGCATGAATGGACGCCAGAGCGGCGCCGTGCGTTATCTTGCTTCCTTGTCTCTTTATTATTATTCTTCTGGTCTTCTTCGTCGTACCGTCTCATCTCTCGTTTGTGTAGTCCTGCGTTTTTCTTTTTCTTACTCCTCTTTTTCTGTCTTATTCTCTCTCTCTGCCTTCTTTCTGCCCCTTCTAAATTGTTCTCCTTTTTCTTCTTCACTGGCCTCTCCGTCAAGCGATCTGGTCCCACGTTGTCTCTTTCGTTTCAACGGATTATCTCGCTCGCTTGCAGGAGATCAGGTTCGCCATACCAGTGACAAGACATCGTACATAACCTGTTCCTCATATAGATTCGATACGTTTTTTGTACTCACCGTGTGCACGGTTCGTCGGAAAGCTCACGGTTATTTTTTGCGACAAGCTGAGTCATTGAGTGCTTTTGGGATGACTTTTCAGAAATGGCACGTGATAACGATTCGAAAGCGGAAACCCTGAACTATGTTTCATTATTTTTTCCGTCAATTTGTAAAATATAGCTTCTCAAAGAATCTAAATTTACTGAATTTTGTTAAACAAAGGCAAGTGCTTATTTAATGAAATATGAATTATGATATCTGTTTTAAGTAAAACTTTGTATAAGGAAATATGAAGTTTATTATACACATTGCAGTAATGTACTGCAGAAGACTGTTGTAGACACTCAAGACGAGAGCAATTAGTTTATTGTTGCGGGCAAGACGTCGCGATAATGTATGATAACGCAATTTACAAGCCTCCACAATGCAGCTACAACATAGAGTACACATGATAGTAACATGATAGAGCAGGAATATGCCACGTTCACTTGCACAGTTTCCACTTGTTTCCATCACACACGTACGCACTGTTTGTCATAAAGCAACCCTTGACTCATGACATCTCATGATACGCAAAGGATGCAAACCGGAGTCTCATCTCGGTATTTATACGTACACATACATACATACATACATACGAGAGCATTGTATATTTATCTCGCGATCTCAATTTTTATACAACGTTGTAACTCCAATCGCAGACCTCCTGTATCTCTAACTTATCGCCGCGAATCTTACGGTGAACCGGAATTCCATGGCGGATAAGAAAAAAAGTCGGCCGGAACGACCGCCGAATAATCGATCAGATAGCAGATGGGATCAGCGGCATCGAGAAAGAGAGAGGTGGATATAATCTACAGAGAAGAGTCTGACGCTTCAGAGGAAGATCGAGAGAAAAGAAAGAGGAATCTCCGACGAGCGTAGAAAGAGAGAGGAGGTATCTACGTAAGCTCAGTGGCCGTGTCAATGTGTCAGAGAAACGTTCCTCGTAGCCGTGGAGTTACCTTTTATGTCCACATAACGCGACGGGCCCTTGTGGGATCTCCTCATGCGAGTAGTGGGGTATCGGACCCCGCGCGAGATGGAATGAGAGAGCATCGGACTCTGCTGAAGCGAGCATTATCAGCGCGGGCTGGATGCGTGAGCGCTGTTGGAATATCAAGAAGCTTCTTTCCGGAGACGCCGTTGGCGTAAGAAATGTTGAATGAAAGGACCCCGTCGTTGACGAAGGGCCTTGAAAGGGATTGAAAATCGCATCGGTTGTGCGAGTTCTGAATGAATGAGATCGGTCTCTTTCATCAAAGCACTACCTGTTTTTTCTCTCGCCGAAGCAACGCTATTCCGGCTCACGGACAATTAAAGAAGCACCCAGTTGTCCTTTCTTGTCCTCCGGATGTTTGAGCAGGAATTTCTGTCGGACGTAACTGCAGATCAAACTATGACAGATCTTTCAGAAACTTTCCTACTGATCGGAAAAGCTTGGCTTGGTATAAAGTAATTTTATTGTATACTCTAAGAAATAGGATTTAACACTATGGGTGTTGAATATAATTCGCATCGTATTGTGTTTTGTATAAATACCGTAAACACGGTATGAATTTAACACCATGGGTTTAAAATCATATTTTTGACATCAATATTTTATATCAATACACTGAAAAAAGAATTTTTGTGGTAAAAAGCTACCAAATATTCAGTGCATCAACACGATGACAATCATATAAACACCGCATGTGTGATATGTTAAATCTACATTCATATTTTTTAGAGCGTAAAATTATGCATATTTTTCTGTGCACACGGAATTATGATACGCCAATATATGTAATACATGTTTCGAGTGAACGATCGATTATTCCTTTTGCATGTGAACTCATAATAATGAACCGTTGATTATTCACATACTCTGTAGAATCATAACGCATGAAATTTTTGTCTCTTTACATCATTATTGTTATCATTATTGAAGCGATTGAGAATCATTGTCGACCTGCTGCCAACGATTAATCTTTGAAATCTTCCTGTATGAGAAAGTCCGTGATAACACGCCTTCCTATCGAAAAGATTTCGGCCATTAAGCAAAGACAATACATATATGCTTTCATTTATTTGATATTATAAAATTCTTTCTATTTTCCTTTCTTAAGGAAAATATTATTTTTTAACTAAATTAAATTAATTACAACTGATATAGAAAAATAATATAAACTAGCTTATTGAATTTGCATATTCAGATATATCTTGTCTAGATAAATGATATTCAGTTAGGACAAATTAACTCGATAAAAGATATGATCATTTTAATGATACAATTCTATCAGATATATAAAAAAATATTTTTTTTATAACCCGATAAAGGAAATGTTCTTTTTTTTTATCTCAGATAGACCATTTTGTGGAATAACATGATTTCATCTCCATGAATTATCGAACGGGATTCCAGAGCGAATCCTTACGTGGAAAATATTTTCTTTTTATCCTAGTCCTTTTTATCGCATATAGAGAGCGATTTTGTGCCGATTCGATTCCGGTTGATCACCATCTCGCACAAATTCCATTGGTGAGTCGCGGCATTCCGACGATTTCGCACCGACCGTAGAACAGTTTCCATTATTGGGATCTGTTCCAGAAGCAGTCGACACTTAAATCGGAAACGCCGAAGAATCCACGATCGACCGTTCCGTCTCGTTTGCTCCGAGTAGATCGAAACTCGTTTTCGTCCTCCATTTTTAGCGCCATACGTTTTAACGTTTTCAAAGCGAGATCGAACGACAAATAGAAGCTTTAACGAATTATTTGGAAAATTGAAAAATAACCATATCTCGTGGTATACAATTGTTTGCATTATACATATATGTTTATACATTTTATGTTACATAATGTAGAATAAAGAAGAGAGAGAAGAAAAAAGAAGAAGTGAAACATATAACTGATTGTAACTCATTGTTGAATATTTTTAAAGAAATTATTTTTAAATTTATTTTAATCTAAAGAAAATATATATTATTTATATCAGAAACTATGTAATGTAAAATTTTTGGTGATGACAGAACTTTTTCATCGAAATATTAGCTAATACTTTATATAAAGTAATTATGACTGTGCTATACAAATTTAGACTTCGTATTTTACAAAAAAAAAAAATAGACTGACTAAATTTTTTTTATACAAATAAATATTTTTATCGTACCCACATTCAGCTATTATGAGTACCTTATTAATTTAAATATTTGTAAATAATATATACTTTGTTTTTCTTAACTATATTTACGCAACTGCATTTTTCCGCCATAGAAACCGTTTTAAAAGTTGCTTATCGGAATTTGTTCTATGAGCTTCTTACGATTTTGCACGGAACAAACGTCCACGGCATCGTTTTATTCTGCGACGGTTCTTTCGCGAGATTGCCAGAGTGTTTCTCGCGAAACGGTGTCGTGCGGCTACTGGAAATCGTTCTGCAAATACGAATGTACGTGTTTTGTGTGCTCATCCGAAAGCATTCGGCCTGTCCGATGGCGGGCTGCAAATAGAAATCGCTATAAAAGCATCAGAATTTATCATCCATCGTTAATATTTTCTCAGGTGTCTCTTGAAAAAATATGAAATTATTTAATGATTAATTGACTGTATACTTTTTAACAGAACGACCAGCTGCTCGATATTTCGAAGTGTACGATTCGTATTATTATTAAATTGGATAAATCATTACAATTAAGATAAATTAAAAGTTGGAATATAGGATAAACTTCCTATTTTCTTTATATATTCGGTTTGATTACTAAATTAGTACCACAAATATTTAAATAATAAGGATTTATTAAATTTAAAAAGTATACAGTTATAACAAAGAGAAAGAGCAAAATTGATCAATAAAGTACTAAAGATGTATAAGATAATTTAATCTCAGAAGATCATTGTAAGCCGTTCGATGAAATTAATGGTTATAATGGCGATTAGCACAGTCATAATTGCTGAAAATTAAAGAAAGTTTTAAACACGTGCATTCTTCTTTTTATAGATGTGATATCGTTTAAATTAAAAAAATCGTTTCAGCAGTAACAGGATTATAATATATAATTAGACATGCATATTTTAATAGCCTGCACATAGCTTTTACGGTAATAATACATTAATTAATTTAGATAATTGATATCTTTTTGACCGATATTTCCTTGAGATTGAAAATAGACCCGTTTCTTTTTGTGGACGTGAAAAATTCATTAGACGGAGTTACTTGACCGCGAGAAATCGATATTTTCCTCATCGCGGAAATATTATTGCGGTCAAATTAACGAAGGTGATTTATCTTCCGAGATTAATAATCTGACTAGTTAATCTCACGCGCGATAATTTACGACAACACAAGCTGTTTCTCGCTAAATACTGATGCTTCTAGTTTACCGAGAATTGCTCCGTAAATAGACGACGTGTTTTGTGTGCTTAGCTAAAAGTGCTCAAACTTACGACGTAGAGAAAGACCAAGTAGCTTGCAGTCGTTAACGAAACACACTTGATTCTACCGGATCAATAACAGCTTGCGTAGATGACGACACAAGCACATATTGTTAAATTAATCTTGTCAAGAAGATGTCGGTAAATCTGTTTTGAATAATCAATTTTTCTCCGAATATTTGGTGCACCTTTTAAAAAAAAATCAGAGATCATTATGTCAAGAAAAAGAGTATTATATGAATTTTTTGTTTGTAGCTTTCTACATTTCCCATTTAATTTTGCACCAAATTTAATTTTGCATTAAATATGCGAGAGAAATTACAAATTTTTTTCTTTCTGATGTATTAAATTTTCGTTAAGTCTCTACCTTCGGATGTTTGATTTTGCGCAATTTCTACACGATTGACATGACGAGAGAAGATGCGTTCGTTAATGATTAATGTGTCCATATTTTCGCAATATTTGTTACGCAGAATATAGAACCAAATAAAGTAGTCGTCTATGCAACAGCAAGTTCAAAGTATGTATATTATATATATTAGAAGAAACCGTGGTTAACAATCCCGACGCGCAAGATTTCCCGGAAATAATTGACGTAGAGAAACAAATCATTGGTCATAATATACATCACGATAAACAAATGCGGTAATCTGCGATTTAAGTGACATCAGTAGAAATTGATAAACTCATGCCACATAGTCGCCAACGTAGTTTTCCTGATGGAAAGTTACTATTGATTTTTAATAAAAATGCGATGCAAACACGCGGATATAATTGTTTTTTATATACTGAAAAAAATTTCTGGTTGAAAGTGAACAACACAGAAGATTCTGATCATTTCAATCGGAATTCTGGTTATCTCAATTAAAATTATAATTTTGTAATTAACAGCAGTCGCTAATTTTATATTTACGTTTGAGAAATTTTTTCATGAAAAATTAAAGCAACTTAAAGAATTATACGTAATTAATAGTAGAAATTAAACAGTATTTTATAGAATAATTAAACAATCCTTTTAGGATAATATTATGACAATCCTTTATAGGACCTCTCCTTTATAGGATAATATTATAATAATCCTTTATATACATATATATATATACATTTCATTTATCTAAATAATTATATCCTCAAATAATTATATATGTGCATATCATATGATATTTTCTGAATTTACGCTCAAGGAACATACAGATAAAAATCTTCTTTTATTTAGGACGCTCCGAGTTATGCAACGCGAGAAATTATTCATTGCATCATATTGTGAATGTATGCGACACTTTGCAGATGTTCATTTCGCTCGTTAATTAATCGCATTTTAGCTTTTAGGTTTCACGCGGAGTCACTTTGAATTTTCTGGTTTTATAACCGTCATGAGTCACGATGTGATGAGTTTGGATAGGTTTATTCCGCTCGCGAACTCTTGCGTTCTGGAGAAGTATTTATTTTCACGAATTATACAACGGAAATAAACTGCCGCGGGCGGAAAGGTATGCGAGAGAGCTTGCGAAAGAGGTTTCCTCGAAGAGCCGGAATAAGCCTACGAAGTGCACATTCGATTAGTCAGCTCGTGTGTGTCCATCAATGGCGCGCGTCCAATTCTCAACGGTAATGCTTCCCATCGCTTTTGCTCGCCACGGGTCGTGAGATAAAATTCCTGATCTTCACGCGTAGGAGATAACATATTGTAACTTTATTATACGATTTTCCCCAACTACGAACGCCCCACTTTCCGCTCTAACGATCCGTACGAAATTCCCCGCGATTGCTCAGTAGCTTATTCTCGTCGTTATTCCGAATTTGGCGAGTACTATATTGAGAAACGCGTCAGAAATACTGTCCGGATCTGACCCGCTCATGACGTGCCGATAGTACTCCAAGCTACTGTAGCGATTTGAATTATTGATGCGGTCAAATCGAAAACCGATCGAGCCATTTTCATCAAATTTATGCAAAAGCGATATACCTCTATTAATTATTTCTGAATTGTATTTTGGTCAAAACAACATGAGAAGAGTCGTTCGTCATTATTTATGTTCTCTATTACTATTTAAACTCAAACCAATTGTTTCGGATAATTCTTCGATTTTATTAATTGCAGATTTGTATCATTTACTTTAGAGTTGTATTCTATTATAGATTTTGCAGCAATTTATTTCTTATATCTGTGTATCAGTATATTCTCCACACGTAGCCTTTACTTTTTTTTCTCTCAAGAATTGATTCGGAAAACGACAGGTATACCGTCGGCCGACGTCCGTTGACGATGATTTACGACGCACGTCGGAGTGCTCGGTACAAATTGGTCTGACGCAAATGAAGTTCCTGGTCGCAATTTCTCTCCTTTTGTTCCGACTCGGCCATGCGCGGACAATCACGGCAATTTATGCGTCATGATTCGCGCATTCGGTTCGGAGAAACGATTCGCCGGCCACCGCCGTTGGTCATAGGTCTCCTCGCAGTGTGACATAGGCTAGCCGGGAATGTCGTTAATTCGCGACGAGATCGGCACGAAGGTCGACGTGCCGCTGTCTCCCGCCCGTATGGACTTTATCATCCAGGAATGACACGACTCGTTAGAGCGTTACACCCACGCGATCGCTATCGAACCGTTAACCGTGAATTTATTCTCTAGCCCTGTCCATTCATACGGTGCAATTTTGCCCCATTGCGTATATATTATCTTTTTTTAATTCGTTTATTGCACACAGAAAAATACACATTGTATTCGAGTAATAACTATTTGTTTCGAGTATTCATACATTCGCAAATCTATCATAAGTTTATCACAAGTATTAAATTTATTGAAAATATATTCCTAGTAAATTTAATACTTTAGTCAAGATTATTAAATTGAATCAAATTCAATTTGCTTATTATACATATAAAATAATTTCTTTAATCGAGTCTCTAAATTCTTTGGAATAGAATCTTACTCTAAAGAGTGAAAATTGAGCCAATCAAAAAAGAGTGACTCAATTTCGAGTGATCTTACTCTTCAGAGTGACAATTTACTCTAAAAATTTTAGAAGTAATTTTATAATATTCTTCAAAAGAAAAGAAATTATTGTTTTGAGTACATAACGAGTTTTTTTTTTAATTTATAACAAATATATTTTAAGATTATCAAGAAAATATTTTTTGTTATAAACGATAATCTTTATAACGATAACTGTTATTTAAAAAAAAAAAGAAAGTAAATTGAGCAATTACTTTTCTTAGTAAAGAATATTTTTCTGAAAATGGATTCTTGTTTTGAGATATATAATAATGAGCTCTTCTAAAATTTGTAATAAATATGTTTTAAGATTATTATATCTAAAAAATATTCTTTCGTTACGACAATGTTCTTTGTTGTAATGGTTATCTTTATAAAGAGATAATGGTTACTTAAGAGGAAGAAAGGAAATTGAGTAATCACTTTTCTAAGCAAAGAACGATATTTTTCTGTGTGTACGATTAAGGAAAGTAAATGTTTTATCTACTGTTGATTTTTTAAAATCACATAATCAATTGTGCAATTTATAATCAAATTAGATTGCACAGTTCTCTCGATAAAGATATAAATCGCCACGTCTGTTTTCTGATTGCTTTGTAAGATATAAGGTAATATGCAGATTGATAAAATATTATCTGATTACCGCAAGAAACTGAGTAAAATTCACAGAAAAACTTGAGATATTTGGTGAGCGAAGCAATTTTATAGCGTATGAGAAATAATATCGTAAATAAAGTGGGACACTTTGAAAATATTCGCGACGTACGATATTCGGCCGGAAAAATGTACGACTTGGTAGAGGGTCGGTGCCAAGGCGAGCGAGGCTTTTGAAAAATGTCAGGCACGAGGACGCACCGGGATACGAGGGTTCGCGGAACGGGGCCACGGGAATTCGATCGAATACTGAAGGCGGAATCCCCCGTCGCGAGAAACAAAAAAAGAAAGAAAGAAAGAAAGAAAAAGGCACGCGCTGCATTATGGTCCACGTCTGCATTATGGTTGCCGTTTCTCACATTGTATCGGGGCGCAGCGCCAGGAATACACGCGACACGAATTTTAATGCAACGAGGTGAAGTCTCGGCGCGCGGCGGTAACCTTTGAGGACGCGACGACGTGGAATCGAAGCCAAGGCAGCGCGGGTTTTGCGAAAGACCGAAAAGCTCGCGCTAGTTCAATGCTGTAATAACTCAGAAGCGGTTATTTTGGTGCGTGTGGGTTTTGCGGAAAAATAAAGCGTATAAAATTAGACCTCGCGAAGTATCCGTTTTGGAAGTGCGTACTTTGCGGATTCGTCAGATTTCACCGATGGTCTTTTCTTACGTTATACTTAAAATATATATACTATTGGTGACGGAACACGTGAGTTCCTTTATTAATCAGCTCTATTTTAGTCTTTCGATAATATTTCTTCCTACGTAACACGTATCGAATGCAAGTCGCGGTCGTTTCTTCGAAGACGCGAATAAACGGAAATCGGTGATTCCGGGAAGTCCGGAACAGATCTGTCGAAAGTTACCGAAAAAAAAAAAAATGGGCCATCGCTTTAAATTTGTAATTTCAGCTTCCGGCCGGCGCGGCCGGTCGGGAGCAACGACGCAATCCCAAAATTAGGCTCGTGAGAATCAGGGAATTCCACTCCCACGCTTGAACGAGCCGGGACGGCACGAGAGAGCGTATGGCGCCCTGCCAAAGTGACGTCGAAATCGCAAACAGTGCGTCTCTTCTTTGGTTATCTTATCCTTCTTCCCTCATTTACCTCGAAGCGACGATGTTTGGCTCATTGCGGAAGCAACTATGCGGTTGTTGTGACAAACTTTCCTGGAAGCTCTCTGACTTAATCTGTTCGCAAATCGTAAAAGCGTGCAATTCTTTGGATACTTAATTCCGTAGAAAGGGATACATATATTTATGTAAGTTTAAATGCGCTATTTGCCTTGAACATATGCAAATTTAATTGTATAGGCGACGTTTATTAAAGTGCGTAAGAATTGATATAGAGATAATTCTGAAAATACTTCTTATTATTGCCGAGATGAATTATTTATAATAAATCAGAATTTAATTTTTACAAAGAGAGAGAGAGAGGGGGGGGGGATAATTTCTTTTTGCAAAAGGATAAATTGTATTAATCAGAAAAACAGTCGAGTAATTATTACATTTCATTACTTCTATTCTAAGAATTATTTATGTTTCTTGTCATTTGTTGGAACGTTAGAATGTATGGAATCTGTTACCGGAGATTTAAAGAACATCTCCGAGATGAGAGATGAGGGAGAAGGAGAGGCACGTAGGAGAGTTCGACTTTACAAGCGATCGTGTCGTGTCTCCGAAATAAGAATCGTGGGAAGCGAGGAATCACGTTCCCACATTCCGGGTGTCGGGATGGCGTAAAACCGTATCGTTCGCGTACGCCCTCAAGCTGACGTTCAAATTGCAAAGAATACACACATGCGACCTATTCTCTTCCCTCGTTCTCGCGACTGCTGCATTTTTCGAAAGAGTCATATTCGTCTTTCTACCGGTGTATATTAGGAGAATTTGCACGAGACTTTTTAAGTTATTCCCGAAATCGATCTGCGGGTTGTGGGATAGTAAAACTCTTTCTCTCGAGCGCGCCTCGGAAATCGGAATTAAGCTCGCGTGAAAAATCGACATTGCGAAACGAGAGCGCGCGTTGTGTAGCGTGATCGATGAAGAAACCCGAGGAAGGAACGTCGAAAATCCGTGGAGAGCGAAATAAATTTTTCAGGTTTAGGATAATCGCAAAGTCGAAGGATGTGGAGATTGGATTATCTGCACGGTAAAGTGAGGATATATCGTTGAAAATGTCTCTTCGTGGATTGACTTATTGCACAGGTATAATCGCTTGCTATTCACGGATTGGTATGTGTGCGCGCATAAAAATGGAGTTGGGTCTTGATGAAGAAGCATAAGCTGATCGACGATAGTGACAGCTTCCTCTTTTTATTGTTCCTTCGTGACTCAGACGAGCGTGCCCGCTTTGCATGTACGCGCTGCATAAAAGATCGATAGAATATATAGAAGTGAATCGGCTGTTTGATCGATCGTGCGCAAAAATTATTCCCGATAACTAACACGAAGAATGACAATTCCAATGGATTCGACATGAGCTGTGCGTCATTGGCTGATTATCATATGCATAAGCGACTTTATACAATATGTATCGATATATATACGACATTGTATAAATAATTAATCTCTCTGTCTCGGAATCTCAATTACGACATTACTCTCTCAAGAACGAACTTATAAATATCGGAAAGTAATATTTTTATGATTGTGCAAGCATGTATATTTGCATTAAACGAGAATAATTTTCACAACAAGATACATATACGGTACACTTATATTATTCTTATTTGTTTGAGACATTGTTAATTAAATTGTCTTTATTTTCTAAAATTTTGTTGTTGCAAATATAATTAAAATATTCTCGTTTTTCGTAATTATTAAAGCTTCTGTAAGTTGCTTATTATCATGAATTTATTATTTTTCTGCACAATATGTTAATATATTTATTATTTTCAAGTGTGGTTTATGCTTATATTACTATATAAATATTACAAAAGAACAAGATTTTAATTGAACCTTAGTTGCAATTTTCTATCTATACATAATACTTACAACTGACCTTATTGCTATCAGCTTGATCAGTGCCGATAAAGGGGCGTCTCTCGAGGTCGTATGAAAGTTTTGCATAAATCGATATAAATGCAACAGCACTTAATAGGGGTTGATGTCATGCGTTACTCACCGATTATGGCGGAACAGGTTCTGCTAGACGCGGGATAATCTAACGCAATAATCGAGATATCAGCCTTTCAATTTGTCGCACACTTGACGACTGTCCTCGATAATAAAAACATGTGAATGAACTAGCGATTTTTTATATATTATATCTATTTCAATTAATTTAAAAAAAGAAATTTTTATAATAAAATAAAGCTTTTTAGAATCTATTTTCTTTTTTGTATAAATGATTCATGGGAAAGATCGATTTCTGTTAAACTCAATAAGATTAATAAAAATATTACTTATTTGCATAAATAATTGGAAAATATTAATTATCAGAAATAAATTAAAATAAATATTACAGTAGAAATTATATTGTACTTTTTGCTTTGTGATTGTCCAATAATAAATATGCTCGAGACTATGATTGTGAAAGATTATTTTTTCGATAAGAAAACCCATAGTACAACAACAAAGGGTCGAAATAGCATTTACATCTACGATATATTCAAATTTGTTTGTTGTACATTCTTCAGTGATACATATCTAGGAAAAAGTGTCAGCTTCAAGCATGTTACTCGTCTTATCGTCGAACTGATATGCGGAAATATTCCTTGACAGTTTTGGATCATGCCCGATAACGATAACGATAACCCGTCGAAGAAATTTGTATTCGGATTGTCCAAAGAATGAGGAAAAAGATATACCTATAACGTTTATACACACGATATTTTTTACATTTTTAATAAGTGTTCATAAAAATAGATAAAAACTACAACACAAAATTTAAAGTCGTGATATGTTCGTTGACTTTAATATTTTTATGCCATTTTAATTGTACGCAAAAACTTCATTTAGAGAATAATAAAAAAAAATACTTGTACGCAAATTTTATTTAAAGAATAATAAAAAAATACTTTTATTAGAGGCACGAAAATGTTACCCATTTTATGACATATTATTACTTATTTTTGAAAAAATATTACAGACACTAATCTTAGCTTTTTCTCTTGACTTTGTGTACAAGTACAACGCTGGCACTGTAGGTTGCTTGTAGCTAAAAATATAAAAATAGAGAAGATAGGAGATCGCGATATCGATGCGGATAATCGCAATGGACTTGCAAGCAGTCAGGCTTTTGGTAGGCGTGCCTAATGGGGGTTTTGATGTTATGCGTTACTCATCGGTCAAGGTGAGACATCAGGTGGACAAGTCTCGGAGATGCGAACATTAGTCGCTGATGTCATAAATGTAAAAAGAGAGGGAGTCTTCCGTACTAGCCGGGAGCCACGTGTTTCCTTTTCATTATTCTAGTGTAATCTCCGAGTAAAGGGATTGCGTTGGTGGTCCACGTGTTCTTTTTTATCCTCTCGGTCTTCTCTTCGGACGCTGTCACGAATAATACGCGCTACCATCGTAACTGTCGCATTAGATTTTTCTAGAGTTTTCGAAGAATCCCGATCTCTCGCATCAGAAAATTTCAATTTACACATTGTTAATTCTGCGCTGTATGAAGTTGTCATTATTTATATTCGTCACACTTGCGATTTTTATCGACCAGTAGATTTATTGTTTTTTGGGATTTTTCGATAAGTGAAAACAATCATTCAAAACTTAAATCTATTGAATGATTAGACATATCGTTTGTTTCATCATTTAGAGCAGCTGAATCAAGTATCGTAGTTCTAACAATTTGTCTTTGCCATCATATATTCGTAAGAGACGATTTTGAGTAAATACATCAAATATTGAGAATATTCGATACAGTCGCTTAACAAATAATTGAATTAACGTAATGGCCATCGATTCTATCCCTCTTCATTAAACCATTATTTATTACGCCTCTACATTTCCTCTCTCCCATGGACTATACCCCATATATCTCTAATGCATGTTTAACTCGGTGCGGTTGTTTATCTCCATTAATTTCATTGGCAAACACTCCAAAATAAGTGATGTATTTAGAGCAGGTATGGGGAGGATTAATTCTAGATCGATTTTATCCAATCGGTACGCCGATCAATGCTATCAAAGTGACATCGTGATCGACGCTTGAACAATTCGTCGGATATATCGTACGGCGCGATTAATTTTTAAATACAGCCTTCTGTCGATAAATCATTGCCAATTTTCCACCTGTAATAATTCGTACTTGGCGCAGTAGCGCAACCAGTTCTTTCTAGTAACGGGAGTGATAGATATATAACGCGCGGGATCCGGAACAATAAAAATCTCGAAATAACAAAAGTGGGACGACACATTGAAAATTGATAGCACTTAGATGTCACTATCCCAATATATTTTTCCCGGAATATCCGCGCATATGCAATGTCTCGAAAAATTAATCTCGAAATTGAAATATGCAACGACACTTCAGATATCGAGTCTATTTTCACGTGCCATTTTAATTTGTCGAAATTCGTTTTTCCTTTATTTGTAATTTGCAAAATTTTTAAGATGATAGTTGCGTTCGTAGGTTTTTCTTATAAATGGAAGAGAGAAGGACGAGACGCATACTTATCTCCAGCTGAGATCGTTGTAAATGCACGGTGGCGTTATGGAGGTTTCGTGGAAGTGAAATGGGAGCAGGCGAGGGAAGCAGAGAGTAGAGGATTTGCAAAGACCTCTGCATTGAACGCGATACGAAGAAATCGAAACTTTCCTGGAAACTCTGCCTCCTCCGAAGAGCATCCTCCCCGGCCCTTCTCGCAGACGTGGCGCACGTGTCCGTAAACGCGTGATGCACTACTCCCAGCAACGTCATTTCTGTGGAAGTATGAGGGAAACGCTCGCTTGCCTCATTCAGGCAAAATGAAATTTTTATCAATAATAAGGATGACGTTACCGTGCAGAGAGGATCGGTTGTAAAAGTTTTAGTTACTAACGACGATATCGATTTCGGAAACTCTTAATGTACAGTCGATATATATTTTTTAAAAGCGGAGTAAATTGCTTTTTTGATTGAATCTTGTTCGATTGTGAAGTTTGAAAACAGTTTAAAAAAAAAAAGGAAATATAGCTTCCATCCATGATGCATTTGTTTGTTTTATCTTGAAATTTGCATTTTTCGATGATCGGTTCTTTTTCAGAATTCGTGTTTGAGAAACAGAGAAAGAAAGAGAGGGTCATTTATTGAGCGCTCTAGGAAACTAAATAAACACAGTTATAGAGTTAAATAAAAATACAATTGATAGAGCAAACTCGAATACAAAGGATAATAGGAACCAAATTAACAGAAAATAATGATTGGAAAGTATAGCAAAGTTAATAAAAGGCAGAAAGAGAAAGAAAGGAAGGCAGAGAGATATTCATTTATTTTGTGGATGCAGTTCTTTCAAGCGCGAAACACATTATTGTACAGTATAAAATTATAATATTGACACCCAGAAATACATGGTCTAAAAGTCTCACAGTAATAAAGAAATAAACTAAAAGAAAAAGTCAAATCATAATTAAATCAAAATGATAAAGTATGTAGGTGTGAAAGTGCAGGGTGTAAAGTTTGTGTAAGAAGTAATTTAAACAAAAAGTTTGCAAGAGCCGAACATTCAATAACATCACGGCTAGAAGTTAACAAGCATAAAATTTGTTTTTAAAGGTACTTAACTCGGAGTCGTAAATTTCAGGAGGAATAGAATTTTAGAGAGAGAGAGAGAGAGAGAGATTACAGTAAAGATTTTTCGAGGGAAATGATGGGCGCATTCGCTGTCATTGTGTTCGAATGTGCGCGCGCAAATGCTGGAGTAACGGACCGGCCGAATCAATGAGATTAATGAAACGGTAATTTGTGCGAGGTGTCACGCCCGGCGAATGCAGCGAAGGATACGTCGGGCGTGAATTGGAGACGCGATATTGTTTCGATTAAAAGGTTGCCTCGCCATCGCAGTGTCATTGATCGCCGAGAGATACGATGACCCGAGCTTTATATCTCATAGCGTCGCTCATTTATTCGTATCGCTGCGAAAGAATTGTCCTATTTAACCAGTTTACCACATGCTAGAGAATAGACTCAATACAGCATCCTAATGCGCTACACGTGTAGTGGCTTTCGAGCAAATTAAATGGCTGCATTGCATGCCGTGTTGGGTATACGTTTGTTCAGAATAATAACTCGAGTAGCGTAAAATGTAGGTCATAAAACGAGTGGACGACTTGTAGAAGAAATATGAGAATTTATTAGTAATAAACAATTTTTTTCAATTGTGTGACTTTATTCACTTAGGTGTTAATCATCAAGAGTTAATTCCAGCAACAATTGTTTGTTAGTGTTTTTTTAATATTTAAATGAGACTTCTTTTGGCGATAGTGAAAATTCAGTCTTCTGACTAAATGTCAAAACAATCATTGAGAAACTTTTCGCTCGAGATTGCCGTTGTTTCGGGACAACGGCCTTTTGTTGTACATATCTACATTTATTGGCCGGCCAAACGCATCTGTTTTCACTTGGAAGATTCGCTGTATATGTCGTTTACATTATTCACGTTATATTCGCGCAATTCCAGAAATGTTGGCAGTAACCGATGTTGTCAGAATCTGTTAACGCTTCTATTGTGGATGAAATTTCATAACGTAATTCGATGGATGGCATTTTCGTGAAATATGAGCGTAATATTATTCAAGCGTAATATCCTCTTTTGAAGAAGAAACGTTGAATTAACTATGTGCTAGTTAATATACTATAAAATATGTATAAATAATAATTACAGCTATACATAACAGCAGTGTAAATATTATAATGCCTCTTGATTAAAGCATTAATTAAAAATGTGTTGTGATATTCCGAAAAGATTTTTAAAAAGAGTAGGAAAAACTATTATACATTATTCCATTTTAATTTAATATATTTTATAAAATCATTATTTAAAATTATTTTTTTACTTAAAATTATTAAAAGTTTTATGATTGAGAAACTGTTTTTGTAAGATTGAAATCGGATTATTAAAATTGAATTTAGCATCATTATAAAATTTATATGAAAAATATTAGCAATTATTTTATAAACGTTTATTTCAAGTTTTATCTGACAGTCTTTAGGAACTGTACAGAAAAAGATACAAAAAATTATTGCTTTGAATACATAATAATGAGTTTTTTAAAATTTGTAATAAAAAGTATATTTTAAGACTATCATTAAGAAAATCTTCTTTGTTAAGGATAACCATTACTTAAACAGTTAAAAGAAAACAAGTAAACTGGCTAATTACTTTTCTTAGCAGTAGAATATCTTTCTGTGTGTGTATAAATATGCTCGCTTGAACTTCTTTTTGAAGCACAATGACCTCGGAACATAAACATTATCGTATTATTTGCGACGTACCTTTAAAGCGCTCAGTACGTATAGTCGCACTTGGTGAGAAACGGATTTCTGGGCATTTATTTCACATTTCTTAATTCAGTGGCGTTCTCGCGTATGATTTCTCCCGGTTATCACAGTTGAGATGTCGTAAACACTAATAGAAAAAAAGCGCTGTTTCATCATGAGCTAGTAGTAAACATAATTTCGTAGTGACGCGAGATATACGTGATGTAAATGAAACGCGATGAGTCACCGGTTCGACCATTATCTCGTGCCCTGTATACATTTCTCGGAACGAGATTTATGAAGATGTTACGGAAAGCTATACTAGCGTTTCATTATTCAGAAATCTACAGGTGACTCAAGACTCGAAGATCATAAGAAATATTTTGCCTCTGTTTGTTTTCGCGATGTAATCTCGAAGCTTGCGAGATGCAAGAGATAATAATGCAGGGAACAACTCTTGCTTTTCTTTCCACGCGATTCACATTGGCCGTGCCGTGCGCGGCATTTCGCGAGGAAGCAGGAAATAAAGAAAATAGACCAGAGGCTGTCGGGAGAACTCGCTAATGACCTTACTGCGCAGAAATGGTTGCGAGCGCAGCGTGGTGAATTCCCGGGAATAGAAACGTCATCTACGAGAAAGTGCAAACCTCGTCAGCCTGCATCCTTTCCGTTCTCTACCACACCTTCCTCTTATTCTTCTTTTTCCGTTACCCTCGGGTTTCTCAGGAGATTCCTCGCGATTCACTTCATTCGAATCACTTGATCGAGCATCTGAAAAACGTTCGCGTTTTTGCAAGAGCGTATTCAATTTTTCAGAGCGGTCCTATAATTTTACAATATCGAGTGAGTTCATCGACATTTATCTCTGCGAGATTCAATTTTCAGGAACCTTCTTCCCGAGAAGGCAAATTTATTCGTTGAGTTCGAGAAAATCTGACGAAAAATTATAACATGGAACGAAATTGATAACATGAAGAGATACAGTGTAATTCTAATTTCCATTTATGGCGATCGAAGTCGAAACTTTCGGACGGTTGTAAAAATGTAGGATCTTTGATAGCTTTTTCTATTCTCTTTTGTAGGCGAGCATATTCGGCAATTACATTTTATCTCATTGAAGGTCCGCGGAGGATCGTAAAGTATATTCCGGACCGTTTCGTTAACTGAACATGAAGGTTTTACGACTTTTTTTTACGATTGACGTCATTATTTTATGAAAGCTCGTTTCCCAAACGTCGGCACGTCGTGAGCGCGTTCTCATTACGTTACATACATACGCACGTACACACACGTGCACTTATGTACATATCTCGCGACAGTGAAGGATCAGAAGGCGACGAATTCTTGGCACTATGACAGACACATGAATGAGGATGTCGCTGCGTTAAAAGCGGAAATGCAGAAATTTGCGTTGATGCGAGCCGTGTCAAGTAAACTGACATTTTTATTTTTGTCTAATTAAATACCTTTGCCTCGAATTAAGCGAAAAAAAAAAACGAATTCACACGAAAAGATTTTGCTGAAGTATTAAAAAATTTAATTAGAAACGGATCTGAAAATAATTTTGTTGAACCATCAAAACAATTATATAGGACGCTCAAATTGGTTGTTAGAATGTCAAAATTTTTTTCTTATCATGCTCGATTTCTGCGTAATTATTTTAATGGTTCAACGAAATTAGATAAGTAATTATTTTAATATATTAAATTATTAATTATTATTTTAATATATTTTGTATTTTAATACAAAACATGTTAAGAGAACAGAGAGCCATATCTAATTACTTAATTTTTGTAGTCAAATTGTTTATTATTAGTTTTAACGAAGTAAACAACATTCATATTAACGAATGTACTTTTTGTTAGTAAACAATAAACTAAATTTGAGAGTTAAATTTCTTGAGTTAAATTTATTTAACTCTATTATTTTGGCTAATAACATATGGAGCAGTGGTGAACTATAGGAATGATTAAAAATAACTCAAATTGTGATGGGTATAAAATTTAACTTCATGAATTTGACAGTGTATCCATCAAGGAGCGGCGAATTTTTGGCAGAGTGACTAACTGTCATCGCTGGTCATGCATTCTTGTTATTTCGGCGAATCGTAAAGCGCGGATATGTCGGCACAGTCATCGTGCCAATTCACGAACGGTCTAACGCGATATCCGCCGCGAAAAGAAAACTGCAGCGGACCGCCCGCAACACCGTGCCGTCCGATGCAATTATGTGTCCGCGAGTTGGGCGTAGAGCGAAATTGCCACACACCACGCATATACACATACGTGCACAGTGTGCACGCGTTTTCCAACAATCGTTCGTGTGCGCATTGTGTCGAAAGTACGCCAGTTAATTTGCCGTCGGCGAAAGCGTAATTATAGCGTTGCGCTGTTTGCGTGCTGCAAATCTGTCGACGGAGTTCTAAGAGCAAATATAGTGTTGTCTATTAATGTATATTTTTCTCTTTGTGGTCTTTTACTATCTAGATCTAGCAAATGAAATGCTCTTTCTGGCTCTCTCTCTCTCTCTCTCTCTCTCTCTCTCTCTCTCTCTCTCTCTCTCTCTCCCTTTTTTCTTTCATTTGCTCAGCTATTATTATAATATCATAACTTGACTAAAATTAAAATGTGCAAAATTATTAAATATTATATTACCTTTACTATTATTACCTTTATTATTATTCTCTTATAATAATTTTAATTTTAAAAAATTCCATATTTTTGGAATCTTCTTCCGTGATTTTCAGTGTTCAAAAGTGCTTCACTAAGCATTTAATTTAATGCTGAGCACATTAAGAGATCTGTGTATTTGTCGGAGAACTCGTATCATTCCATTTATTTTGGTCATGTTGCAGGCACACACACACAGTATGCAATATATTCTATTTAAACTAAATTATCTCTAAGCGTATTAATATATTCTTAAAGATTTATGTATATCTCTAGTATATGGCAAGTACACGCGTAGATAATTTACATAATATAATACCGTTGGTAAGCCATACGATGTGGATATACGAGCGAAACTAATGCGCTTCGCAGGTTTTATTTTAATATACAGTAATATTTAAAGGTCAGTGGCGCTTAGAGAATCCTGACTACATATAATTTCTGTGAATTATTTCAAGCAGATGCACTGTGAGTAATACACTCAAAATAATTCCTCCCGCTGCTCGCTGCGTAGTATCGAGTTGAGCGAATAGCCAACCGGACAGAACGATCTTTATGCAGATTCGTGGAAAAAAAGCTCGATTTAGTCGGCGCCTGACTCCGCTTTCTGTGTCACGTAAGAAAAAAAAAATGACGCAGTAGAAATCCGCTAACAAAGTATCGGGTGATTTAATGGCTTACGAGATTCTCGAAATACCAAGTCTCTCAAGTCACATCTCTGGCGAGAGACTTAATTTTTTTTCTTTTCACTGGCACCGTCGAAAACGCGATGAATCAAGACGAGGTCGTTTGCATTCATCACTGTGCTACGTTGTACGAACTCGTCAGAGAGGAACTCGCGTTCATATTTTCGGACTCGCCGCGTTCCGACTGTGCGGCATCGAAATTAACGATCGAGTCGTTAAATTGTTTGCATAGTCATCGTACGAGCTGTCATTTTTTGACAAATCGCGAAATTTTGCTCGCTTCTAAAAAGCTGTAACGTATTATCGAATTTAAACTCCATCTCTCGATTCTTTTGCTAGCGTTTCAGTAAGCGACCGTTAGATTGATGTTGTTCCTGTTAAACGCGAGCGATAAATTAAATTCAACGCTCGTACAATGTTTAGAATTGGTCAGCGATGACAGATGATAACTATTTGCCAGGAATAGTAAGCACATCTTGTGCTTTACGTAGACGTTCTAAAATATTGTCCTGACATCTCATGCTTAACGTAGAATGAAGAACAGTGGATTTTTCTTCAATTTATATACCAGAGCTGAATTATTTATGCGCAAGATACTTAGAACTATGAGACAAGTGAAAAATTAAGAGCGTCGTGTTGTAACATGTACTAATTTTTTATATTATTATTAATTGTGAAATATATCAGAAGACAGCCTCCAATTGTAATATATATTTCCATAAAATTATGTAAACATTGTTTAATGTTTAATTTTTAATATTTGTGGATTATATATTGGGATTAATAATTAATACTAGCATATTTAATCGATCATCAGATAAGTTTAAATTACTTTTATGTGTTCATATATTTATTTCGAATCTAATTTTATTTTTAGAAGTAATTTTAATTGAGTAAAACTAAATAGTCACAAAGTTCACGAGCAAAGTTTGTCTTTGAAAAGAAAATATGAACAAAGTAGAGCTTAAACTCGAAATGTGCACATGTAAATAGCAAACTTTGCATTTGATGACAACGGCACGCTATCGTGAAATTGAATTTTTTTTTGGCTGCGCGCGAGTAGAATAGTTCAGTGCATAATGAAGAGAATCGCATGCACTTGCGATGGGAGATTTTCCAAAATTGATTGCATCTGCCTAATCGCCTATTTCCATCCTTCCTAGTGACTAGTCGATGCTTTCGGTCGTCCGCACCGCACAGTTCGAACTAGTTTTGGCGAACCTCCAAATCGCAGCTACCGCACACTTCGGATCCTATACTCGATCTATTTTAATGTCGGGTCGTCGATTAATCATTAGCTCACTGTCGCGCTGAGTCTACGGTAGTGTCATCCTTTTCTCTGTTTCCTTCAGGAAAAAAGAAAAGGGAAGAAGAAGGAGAGAAGAGAACAGAATTCTCGATGGAAGCGGTGTCATTTGTGGCACGTGCTTTTTTGCTTTACCGGTTCCTTTTGTGTTCGCGAATTATCTAATACCCTGGGATTAATAGGATCACGACCGGTTTCACGGTACCTATTCAATACCAGCTAGCTCGATCTTGAAACTGATTTTCCTAAAGCTGCGCTAGAAGATGGCGAGCCATTAATTAAATGCTATTTAATTCATCAATTCTGACGATGACGTCCTTTGTACATTGAATGCGATGCCTGAAATTAATTGCAAGGGAATTGCGTAGTGTCAAAGAAGTTGAATTTCAGAAAAGCCTTTGAAAATTTGGTGTGTGCTTGTTATAAATAATTCTCTCTTAATCATAAATTTTATTTAAAGTTAATTAAGAGACAGTTTTCTGTGTTGTATACCTAAATACGCTTTGCTCGTAAAAATCTAATTTTTAGTATTATAAATATCTCCATAATTAGGTTTTGCTGGAAATTTCTACTGAGAAAAATTTTATTCCTTTCTCTCATTTGTTTCTGTATTCTTGTTCCTTCTCTTTTACCTTTTCTTTCATACATATTCATTCAAAAATAATTAAAATATTATTTGATAATGTTAACACGTCATTCTATCAACTTGGTGAAATTGAAGAAATTTTCGAGAATATTTCAAAAAATCGTGAAATTATTCGGATGAGTATGTAAAGATGGTTTCAAAACAATATTTTTATGCTGTCTCCGTTAACAACGTCATTCTGTTGCCATAATACGCTAATGGCAAAGTAAACAGCTGCGTTGAGATGATTTCTGACGAGATCTCTTGCGGCTTGTAAAATTGCAGCTGGCCAGAAATGCACGAGATACCGTCGACGTTCTGTCGGCAATTAATTGTTATGCGTTTATGGACGCTGGGGATTTACAGTTAGAATTTGTATACATATACAGTTATGCATTTTCCGCGTCTCTCTTTCGCGTGCGGTCAGAATATGCAAGCGTTATACAGCTAAAATGAATGCACGTTTGCATATTATTTTGAAAATAAAGGAAAATCACTATTATATATTTTGAAAATTAAACTGATTCAATGTACTTTGTATAAATCTCTTAATTCACGTAGAGCATATAATTTAATAATAGAGCATACGATTAATTTACAATGTTATTAATTTTCTCTACTTTTGGAGTTGATTAGTTTGGTTTCTGAAAGGCTCAATTATCAGGAGTTGAAATCTTCAAGTTTTTGAAATATTAAGGAAAGAAACAAAAATAATTTATGCTATTGCAAGAGCAATTAGAGGATGCTATGAAACGTACAAAATTAATATGATACTGAATTTTAGAATTGTCCCATATAATGTTATATTCCTTCGAAATATGGAAGAAAGTACGTCAAAGTAATAGAACGAAACTGCATAATTACGCGAGATAGAAACGTAAACATTTTGGTATAATAAATCCGGGATTTGGCGCCGTTCCAAATTTTAAAATCATAACTTCGAATTTGTGACATTATTCACGACGCGGATCATCGCGTGTATTTACACATTTCCGTTTACTGTAATTACGACTAATTATTTGATTGACGGCACACGCAATGTAACACTGGTACTTTAATTCATACTTAAGACTAAGTCCAGACTACGATCAGTCAGGTCATCAAGCTTCTGCTTTAAACTTTATTATAGGTACAAAAAAGATACATTAATTAATGTACAATGTATAGACCTTGCATTACTTATTTTTCATTAGCCGTTATTAATTGCATTTAATTCGCATGTGAATCAGTTGCGCGCAATTATCGGGCATAAAATGAAGCAATCGGCTTTGTACCGTTACTTCACGTTCGCCTATGACACTTGCACTTATGGTAACCGCAGTTAATTCCGTATGCCACAACATCACTTATAATGGCATTCGTAAACGCAGTCTAGGTGCGCATTACGATCGCACTTATGAATTGCGTGTCGTAATAGCACTACTACGCAACATTTACATTCAATAGTCTCTTCGACGATCTTATATGTCTTTTTTCTTTGTGATTGTCATCTTTCATCTTTTTTATTCTCGCGTACATCATTACTTCGGATCGATTACCATCTGAGATAATCGCAGTTAATCTTCATGGCCGGATAACGCGTGTAAGTGTGCACGGACACACTTTATGAAGCCTATCGAGAACAGACTACTGTGCGATATTCGCATAAATCGCTACTTAATAGTAATATCGCGAAGATGATCGTCTCTAATCTCGTGATCGCTTCGTGTGAAATAAATTATACGCTGTATGCATTGAATAATTAATTTCCCTATTAATTAATTAAGCAAATAATTGGAAGATTAAACGAACTCCTTAATTATATAACTAATTCATTATTTTACCGAAAATATATGAATATGCAAAAAATTATAATAAACAATAAATATATTGCACTTCTCTTTTTTCTGATTTTGATGTTTTATTATTTTAGAATTTTAGAATGTTTCAGTAAAACAATGGCTCGGAATTATACTAATTAAATATTTTTCACGGATGCATTGTCTTGGTTTTTTTTTAATACAGATTACATTTTTAAGATTTTGTATCGTTCGTACTTTTACATTGAATTTATTTTTCAAACAATAAGATTTTTTATAAAAGTGAGAATAAAGTATGCATTTTACATATGTGTGCTATATGTCGCGGCTACAATTACGCCAATCTATTTTGTACTGTTACCTCGATTTCGCAACATTTACTATCGTATATACATAGGTAATACGAATGATATATGATAAATGTCTCGGGATTCCGCTTAGTAATCTTCGATTGCAAGTAGCCGCAGTTGATCACGTATTTTTATTAGAATTCTTTTCAATATAATTACACTTTGGTTCCTGGTACCGATTGCAAGTGCTGTGAAGTGCCCGTTTTTCTTCAACGTGGCCTTTATAATGTTATAAGTTAAGATGCGTAATTTTCGAGCGCTACCAGCATCCGAGCGGATGATTCTCGCAATTGGAAGGTGCACGAGGGAACAATTACGATTGCCTTGACTCCGGCGATGGCTCTTGATCAAGGAAGTCAGGGTATCTGCGTGGCAAAATAACATCTTTACTCAACTTTCATGGAAATCACTGGTACTGTTGTTTCCCTCATTAACGCGCGCATGTTCCGCGAAGAGAGAAACGACATATTCGTGTGTTGGCCGCAAGCAATGTAAAACCTTCTCTACGTCGATGTTGGAATGATATTGAGTCATTCGATTCAATCTGGTTTGTGTGCACTTGCCGCTATTACATTATACGCTGTATTACGTTATATGATATCAACCGCATACATTGTTCAATGAGTACAATTAATACTTCAGTAATTACATTTTAGCGCACATCATTAACAGACATCATTATTAGACGGATTTAAACTTTAGAAGTTTTTTGTACATGAAGATTTGAAATTAATCATAATTCAAACAATTATTGAAGCAAGTAAACTTCAGTCAACTGAGGTTAATCTAGATTAGTTAAATATTTAATTAATACTCGATCCAATTCGTTGAGTTGATTAATTAATATATATATAATTCTGCTCGTATGTTAATTTAGATAATTATACGTCACAATTTGTAATATTATAGCCATAGTAATAATTAGGATGCATTTGTAAATATTCGTAGTATCTTTATTAATTAACGAAGATAATTCTAATTTACATCGCTTGTCTACGTACTTTTGAAATCGGTTGATCATTGCGAAAAAGTTATAATTGAAAGGCGAAAAATTCTTAGTGACGCCATTGCTGATAGACTGTATCAAATAGATGTTCTCATTGCATCAGTCACTTATAATGATATCATTATCGCATGTATATCTGCAATTGTACATACGCCTTTGCAATATTATTATTTTTCGTTTTATCGATAAGATTATTAACGTTATGACTTGCATTATCATAACAAAGAAATTTCTGATGTACCGTCAAGCGTAATGGTCTCTAATTATAGATTTCCTTGTACAATCCAGCGGCAAGCTATGTACAAATAGTATGTTAAGTAGTTTTCTTTTTCTTAATATCGCGTTAGGAATTATCTCGATCAGGAATTGAACCTGGACGCTCATTACACTCCAGGATCTGCTAAACCGACTATTAGGTAATATCTTGTAAAAGGTCGAACCACAGGAATATCTGCGGCAGGAAATCTGTGTTGGCGAATAACGCAAACTACCCTGTGTATGCTACTCTCTCCTGGAAAGCGTTTTCGAATGATTCGAGCTTACGTAATTCCTTTGTAGGCCGATCAGATCGGACTGAACGGATCTAAAGCTGACTAATCGCGGGTTTCTTGTGAAAGTGATGTTTTTTCCTGCGTATTATAATCTTGGCTGCGCCAGAGAGCTAGTCATGGTTCTGCTATTTCCTCGCGCAAATATCGCAGTGTATCACTAGAGCATGTACATTGTACATGCTCACTTGCCGTGGTATAGCAAGTGATGCCTGTAGTAATTTTGGATTGGATAGAACTCGAGACCAAAGTATATTCATGTTAACACACCATTTAAAATGTAAAGATCTACATCTATCAATCAAACATATACCGTTAGATATCAAAAGAGCAATAATAACCGAATCTTTTGAATTAAATAATATTTCGTTTTTTTTTTAACTTTCTATATATAAAAAGTAAATTAATATTAATGTGTGCACTTAAATGATAAACTAAATTTGAGTTAAATTTAATATATTTCTTGTTGAATTAAATTGTTTAATTTCATTGTTTTAAGTTAACGACATGTTATGCAGGAGCAGTGACGACTTATAATATGATTAAAATATTTCAAATTGGATAATTTGACATTATGAATTCATTTGTGACTATAATTGCATGATATAAATAATTATGGTTTACCACTTTAATTTTATGGTTATTACTGCTGTAATAATAATAACTATTATTATATTTATTATTTTACTGAAAAATATATACTTAACGCTGCAAATGACTAAAACATAGTTAAATTAGTAATTGCAATTATTTTTTTCTCAGTGTATAAAAAATATGCAATTCGAGAAAGATATGTGCGTCTTATCCTTATAGACGCCAAGAGTTTGATTAAACGAGATTACTTGATATTAATTCTTTTTTATGACGCTTATATTGCTTGTTGTTTAAACCATAAATAACCGGATTTAAAATCGATTGATTTTAAATGAGTAGTAATTGAAAAATGTAGTTCCCACTATTTCGCATCAGAATCCCGTTGATTATTCTTCAGAACGAACGATCAGGTTAAGTGAATCAAAAATTACGTAAGGCATATGGAAATAATATGACGTAACAAAATTCATTTGCGCGAGAAAATTTCCACGAGGATCATCGCACTTGCATCTCGAGATTAATTTAGCGTTAGATAGTTCGAGGAATCCCCATCTTCGTTCCGAAGCGCAGCTCTGGGAGGATTGTTCCTGGAAGATTCAGCGCGTTATCCAAGCGCGATTTAATATGACTTCACGGGTCTATTAATCGAAATGACCGAGTCGGATCGCCGATTCGCGGAAACCTCGCCTCGTCTTTTAATGAAAAAGCCACCGTTTCAAGGTAAACTCCGTGGTGATCGCGGAAGGATCGTCACGATAGCGGCAGACGCTCGCGAAGTAAATTGGTAAAGTAAAGAAGAGAATAAATGTCTTTATATAATCGACCGATAAGCAAAAATATATTGCGAAGAATTTAATAAATGTCCCAGAAACTGATTATATCAATAAAGTTGGATGTTTTTACCGATGCCACGATGCAAACGAGCAACCACTTTACCGCATGAATAATGATCCTGACAGGAGAACTGTAACAAACTTGTTAGACTGGCAAATGTAATCATCACATAATATAGACCTTGTTTCAAGCTGAAGTAATGAGAATATAGTTGTTCCCAGAGAATATCCGTTTATCTTAATTTCATCGACAGATTCTTTGATAAATTCGAGATCGAGTCTTCCCTATTAATACGTACAATAGTTTAAAGGTCAAAGAAAGGAAACTATCATTTCACTTCAATGTCTAGTTCATGAAACGTCTTTGTCGGTGTATCTTCTACTGATTCATCCGATAAATTTATACAATTAAGACTTCCCACGAGGTGAAGATTGCAAGATTTTCACACATTGTATTCGCGCAACTATGTCTAGCAAGCGGATTAATATAAAACATCGGTCTTGTCACTTCGTTGAGACGCCGCGCAGCCTTAATAGATCTAAGCAAGATTATGACGCCGCGTCTATTCTACTGAATATAAGCTGCCACGAGAGAGATTTATACGATTCGTGTAGACGATGTTGCGAATATAGATGTAGATCGTGGATGCACCGTATGTGCAGCAGACACCGCTTGGAAGACCTGTTTCCTTTCGAACGTTACCGATCTGAGGCGGTCGATAACCCGCGCTCGTCTAATTGCAATGGAAAAGCGGCTCCATTGTGTGTATCTGCTCGCACCATCATCGGAAAAGAATTCCATTCCTTCCCACAAATACGTGATCGCAGATATCATCGCCGTACGCTATGGAAAAACTCGCGGCAACAACGTTGCTATACGTGCGACGTGATTGTTAATTAATCTCGTTTAGCCACGTATTTATGCAAGTTTGCGTGACGATTAATGTCAGCCGGATCGCAACGCGATAGATAGCGGAAGTGACTGGAATAATAATCACCGCGACATTTCCTTCCACCTCCCCCTCATCGCGACAGTGGCATTCAGTGGAAAATGTGACGAACAAAAGCGATGTCGCGCGTAATTTTTAATCAGAGACAATTACGTCAGACGAGAAATATTTATGATTTTATCGGTCATTGGATTTTTCCAAAGCATGTATATTATAGTTTTCAGTTAGCACGAAAAGAATGATTTTGCTGAAGTATCTAAAAATTTAGCTGTCGATCTGAAAATTTATAAGCAGAGAAAATTAATTCTAAAATTAAAATGATAGAAAAAATACATTTATTTACACACACAAATCTGCTCAAATCTGCTTGCTACAAATTTCTCTCATATTTTGGTATATATTCAAAAAGTTTATTATAATATAAATTGCAAATAAGGAATATTAATTGTGAATAAGGAATATAAGAATAAACCTTCTCTGCATTAGATATACTTTATTAATAATAGTTTGATTAAGGTATTTCCCTTCGAAACAAATTAATTTTGGAGACGAAAAACGGCAGGAATTAAGTTTAACACCTAATAGTTACATTGCCGAGTGATAGAAAAAATATGAATCACTACCTAAATATAACAGCGATAACAGTGGATTAACTAACCTTTAGGAAAATAAAGCATTTTACTTATCCATTTGTATCAATCTCACATATTCAGCTATATTGGGGATTAATCCATTTGCAACAAGTTCTTCAATTATGTAGGATGTTTAAAATGGCTGGTTGTTAGAATGTTAAAAATGTAGCATTGCTCACCATGCTTGAATGTTCTACATAATTATTTTAATAGTCCAATAAAATTATTTTCTGATTTATATCTAGCTAAATTTTCCAATTCAGTAAAGTCGGTTTTTCGACAGCTTTATTTATTACAATTGTAATTGCATGACATATTATATTGACACATACAAATCCATTTTTTATTATCTTACTGAATTAATATTTGATATAATTATCTATTTAGTTTTTTCCTAATAGATAAATTTGTCGAGAACGTAAAAATTCTCCTTTATTCTTCTTGATATTACGTATACAGGACGTCCCTTTATCTTTTCTCCGTAAAGTAACAGTGACCGTTCTCTTTTCGATGAAATTGAAAAATTCTTGTAACAGCTTGAAATATTCTTGGAATAGCTTTTAAGGCAAGACTCACATATGCCACAGTTAAAGCACAACAATGTGGTGCGCTTCTCTGCCCGCAGCGAATTTTACCAGAGGCAAGTGCGCCATATAATTTGGTCAATGGTACCGATCTGATAGAGATCTGATAGCGATCACGTTACCGAAACTATTATATTCACGTCAGATATCAAATTTATCGCGTTGCCGGACTCGTGGCACCTGCAGTGGAAATTCCTGCCTCGTTCTTGGAAGCCCCAGATAAAAATCATTTATAATCAATAATACATTCTTGGCGATTAAGAGATTATATTTTTTTAAAAATATTCATTTTACGTTTATGTATCGTACTTGACACGATAGTTGTTGATTAATTTGTTATCAGAGTTTAAATTTTATATACGTGTTATCGGCTTATAGAAATATTTACATCGTCTATATATCGTCTGTATATCGCCTGTATATGTTTGGAAATCGCGGGTCAAAATTCCGAGAGAAATATCTTGAAAGCTTTAAGCGAGTTTGATGCGAAAAGTGGAGAGAGGGAACTTTGGCAAAGATACCGAAGTAGAAGAATGGGAAGAGCGACAAGATGTAAGAAGAGCGGAAGGGGGTCGAAGTACAGTACGTCTGTACACGTGAGTCTGGTAAAGCGTCGAGCTGCTAGTAATAAGAGTCGGCAGAAAGTTAGTTGAACCGTGAAGTCGAGGAGGGCCACGACGGGGCGAGAGTTCCAGAAACATCGCGTTCCCTCCGAGAACTCCATACACGAGATAGAGAGCCGCGGGCCTGCCTTGGTGCTTCTTTTGCTCCTTTCCCTCTATCCGCGTCTCCCACCGTTTCTTTCCCGTTCGATCTCCCGCTCGCGCGAGCTATGGAACTTTGCCGGACCGTTTAATTCTTGCCAACTAGAATCGACGTTCCTGAAAACTTGGAAAGAAAGGGTGCTGTTTCACGCGTTAATCGACAGCTTTTACCCGCTCTACTTGCGCTGGAAGGAAGGAAACTATTATTAGAAGTTCAGTTAATCCTGCGATAGAGCAGAATTTCGTTTAGGTCGTTACCTTCTTTCTCTTTATCGTGAAAAATATAAATTTTGAGGTGATTAGAATATATTTAAAAAATTGGAGACTTATTTTTCATGTACATTGATATTGAAGTAAGAGTCTAATTGCTTTTATGGCCTAATTGCAGACTTTAAAGCGACATATTGCAAAGATAAGTCCATCAAACCGGTAATTTGCTCCTGCAGAGAGGTGTTATCGCTGCATACTAAAGTATAATTTTAATATCATATAACATCTGATAGATAAGCTATCATTTCGTACTTTGTCACGCTTCGTTGTTCGTACTTGGATGAATCTCGCCGGTAATCGCCGGGATCATTGTCCCTGTTCGAAGTATCAAAGTATCAACGAAGACATTCTTTTGTCGGAGGCCATCTTTGATTCGTTCTGAGAATCGAAAGAGTCAGCAGGCAGGCGTCTTCCAGCACCGGTCCTCATCCACGAGGTAACGCTTTACCGTTCCTCTTTCTCAACTACTCATGTTGCTTCTTTACTCTTCATTATTCAGGATGAGCCTCGCTTCTTTCCCTTCTCCTTGCCTCTCGTTCTCTCTGTTTTCATTTGCATTCGGTTCATCGTATCGTTTCGTCGAAATTATTTGCACCTGGCTTTCTAGTCGTTATGTCTTATTTTCTTATTCATGTTTCAGCTTATATATAATTTTGTATATTTTATTTTATAACACGTAGCTATATAGATGTAATTTTTGTTCAATAGTCGTTTTTAATTAAAACTACCATTTCTATTTTCGCGCGGTTAACATGACGTTACTCATCTCGTTAATGACAGTTTTGCAATTTACTTATCGTCTAAAGAGTCATTAAATATCGATGTATGGTCGGTTTATTCTTGGAAACGGCGTAATCAGCAGGCGGTCATCTTCCGCTGATCCTTCTCGACGATGCACGACGTTCTTCGTTCTTCGTCTCTTCTCCGGGAGAGTCCTTACATTCTGTTTTATTTTTCTTTACTCTCTCGCGCCAGCTTATTCTTTCTCCTTCCTCACTTCTCTCTTTGATTCCTTTTATAACCAAAGCGCACATTCATGGTTCTGCGAAACTGTTGAACCGAACCATCTTTTTTGTCTGTTGATTTTCTTCGGTTCATGTCGTACGTAAATTCCCAAGAATACTTTTGGGAAGTAATAATGAAATATTTAGTCGATAACATTTTTATTTTTGGTATAATTTATTTTATTTACAATAGTGTAATTTTATCTGCACGAATTAATATACATACGTAAAATTTTTCCTAAAACTTTTTTAGTGTGAATTGTTGCTCTGATGAGAGAATTTCATTCTTAAAGATTAAAAATTGAGCTACTCTTTTGAGATTTTCATTCCTTAGAGATTCTACTCCAAAGAATTAATTTGTTTGGCTTATTCTTCAGTTATCAAGCAATTGTAAAGCTGATGACTGCGTAGATGATTATAATTTGCTAAAAGTTTTTTGCTTTTGCATGTCTCTTGTAACATTTTATTTGTACAAATTAAACAATGTGCCAATTAATTTTTAATACGAAAGAACTGTAATATTTGCTTCGCATGAAATGACACACGACTACTTATTTTATTAGGTCTTCGACTTGTAATCTTATAACTGATTCTATCTTCTTTTCTTATATGGTAAAGTATGATATTACTTTCCATGTGAAAATTTGAATTGAATTCGAAGTTCAAGGACCTCGGAACATCCGGTGATTGTCTAAATCGAATGGTAAATTGTGTGACGGAATCAATGATTATATTAAAATCTAAATTAGTATGAAACATTTCCTAAAAGACAAATTGTTTTTTTCTTTGCTCTACAATTTTTTTGTAGAAAAATAGGCAAGTACACACGTACTCTTAAATCTTGCTGCGTTATTAATCACTTTATGCTTAATAGTTACTTTTAATAGTTTAACCATGTTAAACTATTATACCATAGAAGAATTATATTTGAAACAATTAAAAATTTTTTTGTTATATTTTGACATATAATGTTTTATCTTGGCTTTATTAAATGATGAAGTATAAAATAACTGTGCTGTAATAAAAAGCTAAATTCAATTAAGTACTTTCATATATTCTTTTTCAGATACTATTCTGTTCAATATTATATGTAAGAGCTAATATATTTCAGGAATAAATTTAATTAAACGAAAATTTATATATTGTTTGTTTGTTAACAATTATTTTTTTAAATAAATTACATTATCCTAATCATTTTATATTTTAAACGATTGTATCGTGGAGAAATTATAGGTATTTGAAACATTTATGAATCTTTTTGTTATATTTCCTTTATACTTTCTATTATATGATCAAATTGTAATTTTATTATGTATACTTTTTACTCAGAGAGAGATACAAAATTGAGTTTGGATTATCAATTTTTAAAATTTAGTTATTCAAGAACTAAAAGATTGTGTTTTGTAAAAGATTAATATATTGCTACAATATTTTTCTTTTCTTTAGAACATTTTCTACGATTCACCAGTTGCAAAAGGATCGAACGCATGCCACCGGATACTTTTGTTGGATCGACAAAATCGAATGGAGCAAGGGGTGTACGCGTACGCGTGTGTACGGATATGTCACGTACGTTGTGTGTGATCTCAGCATTGGTCGTTGGCAAGGGCTATTTATAACATTCCCGGTGACACGGGATGTTACATAAGCTTACATTATTCATATCGCGCTTTTATGCTTCCTTCGTTACGCGTGCACGCGTGCGTACGCGTGCGACAAGTCGTCGACAGAATGAACCAAGTGTGTGTGTGTGTGCACTAATTTATGTATGTACAAAGAGCACCGACTCATCATTTCCTTTTTCGAAGACCATCGCAAAGTTTTTTAATTTAAGGGTCTATAGCTCTGTAATTCTTAATGACTGTAATTGTGGTGTTACAGTTTCATCGCATAGGTTTTGTACATGATAAAAATGCTGTGCTACGACACTGTAACGCTACAGTTATAGTCATTAAGAGTTAGGCTTCATCTACAATAGTCACATAAGCTGCGTCGCAAGTCGCAAGCTTGTTGTGAAAGCGTCAATTTTAATATTGGCTGTCGCAAGTTTGTTGCAACCTGCGACACAAACTGTGTAATTATTATAAATGAGGTCTTACAGAATAGGTCCCTTAATTTGCTATTCTTGAGTTTTCGCATCTTTTCATATTTTTATTTTTTCTTATGCGATATTGACTAAGAATCGTTAATTTCGAACAATATCTGCCATTATGTAATAATTAAATCTATACGTGGAAAGAGCAATTTTGCTGAAATATCTAGCTATAAATGTAGCTATACAAATCTGAAAATAATTTTGTTTGGACCATCAAAATAATTATGTAGGACACTTAAATTGGTTTCTGGAATATTAAAACTTTTTACAGCATTGTTATCAACGCTTAAACATTTACATAAGTAGGCATTTTGATGATCCTACAAAATTATTTTTAAATCTACATTTAGCTAAATTTATAGATACTTCAGCGAAATCATTTTTTCCTGTATGGAAATATCTAAAAATCAAAATAATTATAGGACGCTCAAGCATAACGAATAATGCTGCAAAAATTTTGATATTTTATTATAGCAATCAGCTTGAACGCAATTTACATAATTATTTTGATGATCCAACAAAATTATCTTTAGATCTATTTTTAAATATATATTGATGCAATTAGACTTGGCTGAATAAATCTTTGAATATGAAGAGATCTTTCCGAATCAAACTGGTGATTAGTGTGTAAATGAGTTTATTCTACAATTTCGTTACCATACGTTTCGAGCTTCGTTTCGGATCCTTATCAATGTATAAAATTCAATAACATATCATCTTTTTTAACATGTAGTAATTCAAGTATGTATATTTGTAATAGCGTTCCGGGAAGAACAATGATATGTTGTTGAATTTTATACATTGATAAGGATCCGAAGCGAGGATCGAAACGTATGGTAACGAAATTGTCGAATAAACTCATTTACACGTTAATCATCAGTGTTTGACTCGAAAAGGCATATCTATACTTAAAGCCAAGTCGTTCCATGTATTACATCAAAATACACTGTGAAAGATTTTTGCAATTTTTGCTTGTAACAACTATGCGATTTAATTGAATAACTTCTATAATTTATTTTTAAAAGAATAGTGTTTTACTTAACGAACAAACAAGGATGTTTTTGTTTAATTAATTTATTTTTGAAATAGTTTGTTAGCTCTCACATTTATTATAAAATTAAACGAAATGATATCTAGAAAACAATTTATAAAAGTACTTAATTGAATCGAGCTATTTTATTATAGCACAGTTATATTTTACACTTCATCATTTAACAAAGTAGAAGGTTGAAAATATTATACGTCATAATAAATTTATTAAGTATCTATAACAAGATTTACATAAATTCTGTGAAATATCACATATCGATTCGAGCGTGCTCGCGAACAAAATAAGAATAAGAATATTTTATTAGAACAAAGAATAGCTGAGATATTTTCTAAGAGTCGGAATTTATTTGATTACGATATGTAGCACGAACGCCGTGGGGGGTTCGCTTAAATTGACGACAGAAAGGAAATGAAGTTGCGCGAACTAATCGGGAATTCTTTGGGCTTTTAACCTGAATTATGCCACGGGGAAGTCTATATAGATACGCGCTCTGCGGGAGTCGAGATAAAATCGGTCCTCGATACTTTGCAGAAAGTTTTAATACGTCGAAGAAATAAGGGAGGCGTTTTAATAGACGATAAGAAGGAAATGAAATTATGCGAGATAACTCGCGGTTGAGATATTGCTCGTTTTATTTATCTTATCCGGTGTGATCGCGAAGAATGTGTTCTATTGTATAATTGACACTCTATTGACATCTTTGCGCTCAATATAGTTTGGTCTTGGATAGTTGTCTATAGAGAAGCAGTGAACAAATTTAGAACGAAAGAATTTTGTCTCTGATCATCTCCAATAAATTTCAGAACATCTCATTTATGAAATAATAAATGAAGAGATTTTTATTCCTCTATCAATATCGAGCCTTATTTTGTAATAACAACAATAATAATATTTGACAGCTATGTTTACGTTTCTTGACTACTAGTGCGTAAAAGCTTTGTAATTATATTTCCCTGGAAATTGTAATTAATCCGACAATGCATATTGATCGTACGAATCTACATGTCGACGTTCATCAGCGGTAATTAATGCTACCTCACGAGTAAATCATCTTCATGTGTTAACATTTACGGAAATTTAGTGATTTTAACATCCGCTAATTTCCAATAATACGATAATGCAGATGCACATTATAACCATCGTTTTATTACCATCGAAACACGGTTATTTTATCGTAATTGCAATGACATTTAAACATTAAAAGTACTATTAAAAATTTATCTATATTGTATATTTTTATTGTTATAAATAACGGAGCATTTGATGACATTAATTGAATTTGGTATAATTTCCTATTTTAAATAATTAGTCACATAAGATTGTTCGCACAATTTTGCATGTGTAAAGATTATTCAGGAAAAAAATGAAAGAATACACGGTAATGCTATAATATGATAAGTATGATTTTATGCTTCTCTTATTTGTAACGATAATTAACATGGAAACTCACGTGATGTGCGTGTGTAGGAAAAATTCATACTAATGGTAAAAATGGTATGTGCTAATGTATGCCTTTGGAAATGCACATAATAAATCCGTTGTTTGATTTTCCATATTCATATGATCGAATGTTAACGTCATGGAACAGTGTCGATAATGTGAAAGATAGACTTGGTTTATATGTTAGATATGAACAACTTAAATTAGGATCTTTAAACATAAAAATACTTTGAAGTTAGCTTTTAAAAAGCCCAAGAAAGATAATTCTTTAATTTAAGAGACAATTTAAAATCTTTATACTTCAAAATTTAAAAGTAAGGCCTACATATCATATATTCACAAAAAAATTTCATGAGTCATTTACAGTAGTGTTGAACGTAAGTTAACTTATAATTAATTATACATTGGCCTTCAGTCAGGAAAAGTATTATAAGTTAAATTTAAATAGAAAATAGAAAATAGGATAAATGACAAGGTAATTTTTAGGAATTTTATTTAATATAACAAAAATTAATATCTATATTACTTCTAGACTTAAAATAAGCTCGAATTGTTTATTTTAAGTATAGAAGTAATATAGATATTAATTTTTGACATCTCTCTAGCTGGCCGCCCCCCACTTAACCAAATCTTAATGAAAAAATTATGGAATAATGCACTATTTATGCGCTACCCATATCCACAAAAAAAAATTTTGCGCTCATTTCGTTTAGCTAAAAAAAAAATTTTTTGTGGGGGCTGAGTAGGCAGTCAGCCCCCCCCCCCCACCCGTTAAAAACAACCAATTTGTAAAATTAAATACACAGGATTTATGCGCTACTATTTTCAAGCATTTTTGATTTTTGCGCTGCAACCCTTAAGGCACTTCTCTCTTGGAGCAAACAGTCATATTCACCACTAAGTCGTTTAAAATTGCAAAATTAAATATTCTGACTATGCAAAACAATTCTTTAATTTATGCGCTACTATTTCCAAGCATTTTCGATTTTTGCGCTGCTACTTTTAAGGCACTTCCCTCTTGGAGCGAACAGTCATATTTACCCCTAAGTAAGTACCTTAAGAGTTGCAGCGCAAAAATCCAAAATGCTTGAATTACTGATTGAAGGCCAATGTATAATTTAGAAATTTACATATAATATGAATTTAAAAAATCTCGACTTGTGTTACTTTTCTTGAGGAATACATGCAAGACGGTTTCATATAGTAAATATATATGATGCACTGTAGAGTTAATCGGTATAAGTTTGCGAGATATTAAACTTGTCATTAACTTGTCATTATGAACCTTGTAGGTTGCAAAAGAAGTTGTAGAAAACTGAATAAGACTGACAATGAGACAGGAGGCGTGACAGTGTTTGTAAGAAACATAGTAAATAAAGCGCGAGAGACGAGTTTTAGCGTTCTAACCAATTCCAGGTACAATTAGAGCAGCCCTGGTTACTGTTACGTTCCGTTCCATGAAATCCTGAGAAGATGAACACGCACCAAAAGAGAGACATGACATGCATTGTTGGGAGAAAAAAAGTTAATTCATAACGCCCCATACGATGTAACTGTCGGTATCTCGCATTACTTCTCAAGTAGACTTGTGTTGTACTTTTCGTGTAATAACATCATTTCTACGAATACTGCAATGTTTATTATTCCTACATTATTTTTGACCAAAATAGAGCTTGGTGCTTAATAATATTTATATGTGAATTTACAAATACAATTCTATGAATTGCGCGCCGATTTAATTTATCAGAGACGCATTAAATTGAAACCAGAAATAACATTGCAAATTACATTGATCATCAATTTAATCTTTTATTTGATTTATTTCTTATTGGTATAGGTATATCGGTCTTATTTTTTATAATTATTCTTTTTGTTCTCTAAATTTCTTGAAATGAAATATCTCATTCCGAAAGAATTAAAATACTGTCACTATTAAAAAAGAGTGAAAAATTTGCATTCTTGAATAAGAGTGGCAGATTTTCCTTTGAGTGAATCTCACTCTTAAAGTGTGAAATTTTACTCCAAAAGAGTGAAAATCTGCCGCTATTCAAGAGTGCAAATTTTTCACTCATTTTCAGTAGTGATAGTATATTTAATTTTTTAAAAGTGAGATTTTACTCCAAGAAATTTAGAGAGTGCGTTTTACGAAGTGTGTGTTGGGTTACATCAAACCGAATTGAATTCTTATAAATGGAAGCTTTCGCGAACGAAACGCCAGGAAACTCAACGACGATTCTCGGCTCGTGCGTTGTAGAATTTTTTTCCAGAGACGCGTCACGCTTGCATCGCTCGTGTGTGCACGCACCACACGCTTCCTGCGACGCCCACAAGCGGTCACTTACAATTAGCGTTCGAGTCAAGTATGTGACTCGTCACCGGCGCAAATTGCGTACTAGAAGTCGTAACTGCCGCGGCTGAATGGGACTTAATGGTAGTGGCGGCTTAATTCATCAAAAAGGATCCGGATATTTCTCTCTCTCTCTCTCTCTCTCTCTCTCTCTCTATTTTTATCTTAATTCCCTTTGCCAATATTACGCCAAGTTTGATGAGTGTTTGTATCCCTTGGCATATATGCAAGTGCCGTGTTTCACATTCATGCCTTTTCCTTCCTTGCATGAACGATTCAACTAGACGATCAAATTACACGTTACCACGGCTCGTTGAGTGCGCGACTCATTGAGAAAAGAAAAAAAAGTATGAAAGAATGACTAAGTAGAGCGCATCGACGAAACTTCTATCGATAAGACAAGGGATCGTGCAGACTTAAGTAAGCGTATCATTAAATCCGTTGTCGGTGAGCATTGCGAGTCCGCTAATTGCGCGCAAGTCATATATACGTGATAGACATCTCCAACCAGCAGGGAATATAATTTTCACCTTGTTAATTATTTAATCAATATAACGCAAATTTTTTAATGTCTCTCCGTATCTCGAAAGAGCATCAAGGCTAATGACTCGCCTTTTCCGCTTCATGGATCATTAAGCCGTTATTAGTAGCGGTTTCCATCTCGATCTCTGACACTAGCTCGAACGATGACCGCGTTTAATCGATCTCCTAATAATTCATTACACTGATCAAATGTCAAGATTTCTTCGACCATATCAAGAAAAAATCTTCGAATTTATTCCAATCATTTAAGACTTTAAGAGATAATTATGAAATATATCAAGAAGTTATTCCATTCAAAATTGTTGATTAAGTTATAGAAAATGTGAATTCAAATTTAAGATACACTTTGTCGATAATTAATCTCAATGTCGTTGATAACTGTAAAATTATCGTATTAATTAATATAATGCTTTTTTATTGCGAGTTTTCGATGGAATTGCGTATTTAAAGGTACATAAAGAATAATTATTGAGAAAGAAAAAATATGTTAAACAATATTTATACAAGACAATTTTACAACAATTCATATTTTTTTTCGCCACCGGGGTTTAAAAATACTCCAGGTGATTATTACTGGGTTAATCATATTTCCATTGTTGTTATTAAATGGATTGAACTGTACTTCAATAATTTATCGAAAGGAAGAAAACCGTTGTGGCAATCTCGAAGCTTCGCAAATGCACCGGGGAACCAAGTGCGTGCAACGCGCATGTAATTACAGGCTTCTGGCAGGCCGGTGTAACCGGCGAAACCAATTTGCGGTTATACTTGGAATTCATGAATGAAGCGCCACGTATAGTGGTTCCCGCCTCAATGAGGTCTCCGTGTCGGGCGGACTGGTAATCGCTATTGTCCATTGACGTTTCGGAATTTTCAGCATCGCTTCCTACACATGAGACACGCACGTCGAACGCGGTGCAGTTAGGCCTCTTCCCGCGGGTGTACGGTGTCTGAATAGTAAAGAAGACACAGTCACTGATATTCGTTAAAACACAACCGAAAAACAGAGAGCAAGAGAACGACGAGGAATTATTCGTCGAGAAATCATGTCTAGTATATGTATTTTTCTGATTTAATGCGAGTCACTCCAATTACAGTCGTATCCACTTTTGTTTAAATTTTAAGCAGAGATTATTTTAGACTTCACTCGTATATTTCGATAAATGCGAAATAATTAATATTTCTGTTTTTAATTAAAGACATTTTTTTAAAGAAGAAATTTATCGCTGCATTTATGATAATTATTTCAGTAACATAAAGAACTTATTAATGCGATATCGCGAAAAGTGTTTGATGCGAATATCATCCGCCGCTTTAAATGAACTCGAATAAAATTGTATTTATAGGATAAAAATGCGATAATTTGAAGGTACGTATACCACGTCGATGGCACGTCGTCTTCATCGTTCTATTTGCTTCCCACGTACGCACGAGTTTCTCTCTAATTTAATGCGAGTCACTCCAATTATAGTCGTACCCACTAGCCGCGAAACTCGTGAAACGAAATTGCCATGATACCCGGAATTTATGAATGGACCGACGACGTACCTAGTTTCGCGCTCGTTAAGAAATTTCCGCGAAGCGTCCAAGCTCGTCGCAACGAGAAAGAAAGAGAGATAGATAGCGAGAGAAAGAGAGAAGTTTGAATTAGGCATAACGTTACGCGTTGTTGAGTGAATCGTTGCATCTGTCGCTTTAGGCTTCATACATATATATCAACAGCGAGACGAAATAAATGAGGTCATTTATCAAAGAATATTATAAGCGCGCAACAATTCAATGATTTTGCATTGGTGAACGGAGAGTGGACGGGAATAATTTCGATGTTACTCAAAATAAAATCCAGCGAAATTCTAGCTAGGAAAGTGACCGTCCTAGGATCCAGATTTACACGAAGGCATCATCGTGTTTTATTTATAGGCACCGACAGGTGCCCAGAATATCACCCTATATGACTGAGTGCAACAGCTGCCGAGATGATTACGCGCGTTCAAATTTTATTGAATGCAACCTCCTGATGTTTGCGTGCGACGTGACAAACGCGGAATCCGTGAATGAAAGACCGCGAGCGCGATATCGGTTCGCGGATTCCATAATTATTTGCCAGACACAAATATATCTTGCACGGACGCGTATTGATACGATTGTTGCATCGTTTTCGCTCGATCTCGCTCGCAAAATCGAGGAGCGTCAGATGCTGAAAGCTGCACGTATTCACGAAAACCGTGATCACGGCACTGGTCGCAAAAAAAGTGCCTTTTATGTTCCTCGAATCTTCTCGTGTGTCAAAACACCTCGCTTGAATTCCATAAAGGGACACCTGCGTGCATCTGGTCGTATCCCAGAATTTCAGTCGGAAGGGAAGAGGGAAACAAAATTTATCTTCATACGAAACTTATTAAAATACTTTTATTGAAGCCGGTCTTCAAGGATCTTCAACGAATTTTTATACGAATAACGCGTGACCACGCATTGGTCATTTAACTTTTCATAAAACGATTTTCGTAATTGTTTCTCCTTGCCAAAGGACTATGTAAAGACGATCCAAAGTGTTTAGTTAAATAGATTTGTATGAAACTTTTAAACTAAGTTAGAAAAATCATAAATATAAAGAATTTTATAAAGAGATAATTAATTGAGACAATCTCACAATATGAAGACTTGGGCTATGCCGTCCTTTTGGATAATATTTCGTTCTTTTCGACGTTTCCACTTATCGATTCTTTAATCTTGTGATCTTCGCAGTGCGTTCTTTTAAGCCTAGTTTCACAACTCATGGTTAACTCTTAACCGAGATTCAACTTATTTCTCATCTTTTTCCAATTCTAGAATTGAAAAGAGATAATGAATAAGTTGAACCTCGGTGAAGAGTTAACCGTCAGTTGTGAAACTGGGTCTTAGTCATTCAAACGGTCTGCAGGTACTGTCTTTTTTGTTATAGCGTTTTTCAAATTTCGAGAAAGGTGATCTGTAGGTTTCACTTGTGCCATCGTTTTGCTTTTCATTTTTACATAAAATCCTTTCATCAGTATGATTTTATGACCCAGCAGGAATTAAGTTTGATGAAAGTTTCATGAAAATCTTATTTAATTGAATACTCTGGATTGGTCTTTACATATTTCTTTAGAATGACTCTTCTGCCCCCCTTTGCGTACGCCTATGTTTTACGTGGTATTTCTCAGTATTGCAAAGAAAGGAGGAAATACGGCTAATTGAAGACGCGAAGAGGTATACTAATGAAGGTGTACTGCAACTGAAATGACATTAAAATCCCAAGTAGCGTTCAAGAAGTAATGTGCAGTATAAAGGCGTTCAATTAATCACGATGATTTAATATTCTTATCACTGCCAGACGCGATTTTAAGCGCTTATTAATTTCTATCATTCGCGAAAGCTTCGTCTTTGTATTATTTCGTCATGTAATAATAGTTCGCGGGGTTTGGATTGTCTGAGATGTATTAAACGCGCGGACAAGCTGGCGCCAGACGTCGCGTAATATACGCTGGGATTATCTCCAGGTTGTGTCTTAATATCAAGTAAAAATACGAAACCGACTCTCGTAGCAACGCTTTTCCCGGTCAAAGGCTAATACAGTTGCATCAGTGACGTCCAATTACACGTGATAACATATTTTCGTAAGAATACGATATCGTGGTAGACTCGAGACATCGCTGATTATATTATGTTACAACGAATGAGCATTGTTACATAATGTCAAAGTGTCACGAGCATTGCGACCATCGACTATATTGAAATGTCGACAACGAGCTAATCTCCACATCGCTATTTATGTTTTACGTCGACAATCGATCATGTGTGGCGATCACGCTCGGAGTAATAGATAATTAACATAATCGCCAGTACATAGAAATAATTATTCGAAAACTTTGATAATAAACGCCACTATAAATCATACATTCGCGGTGACATTCGCGTGAATACTCGTGAATGCTTGTCTGAGTATTCTGAGAGGCAATATCGAATGCAAGGCTTGCAACAGGTCGACGTAAGGTTGGGTCAGTTAAGCTTACTTGGGTCACGTCACGATAATTGCTAGGCCGGCTGCTCGATGGTAGTCGCTATCTGTTACATAGAAGGCGAAATAAACTCTGCGAATGACTGTCGCTCACGCTATATCCACCTGTTGAGCACTGCTTATGCCATTTTTCCTATGTCATCTATTGCGATTACCATCGATAACTTTTCACCCCCGATCGAACAATATGCGTGAAGAAATCGAAGAAAAAGTAATATTTTGCGCTCGGTGCAGCAAATTCTCTGTAATCGGGAAAATAGTCATTTTATATATTCGAGATACTTGCCGAATAGAAAAGATAAAATTAAAATATAATTAATTGTGTAAATATAATTAATTGTATACATGTGTTCGTAAAAAGTTCCGCGTTCCAGCGATATTAATTAACACAGAACACGTATATTAATTTTGAAATTGCGTTAAGTTGTTCTAACGTGATTACAAATTTAGTATATATGCGTTTAGATATTTTTCAAAAATTGTGCACATACGCATTTAATTGTATTTTTCTACCTTCTCTTCACCGGAAGTTATTATCGCGATTTAATATTCTTATTCGCGAGAATACGATTCTCTTTTTTTTTAAAAAAGAATGTTTCTTCGGAAGTGTAGGCTCAAGTTCTCTCTCTGACAATGAATGGATTCAAAAGATATACGATAATAGGTCGCGCGTTTTCAACTGCGCGAACATGAAATTCGCAGAATACTCGCGAATTATTCTGCGGAATAATAACTTCCACGAAGCGGAGTCGAGTCATGAATTGCCACATAGTTTCCATTCATGGCGTGGCCTTTGAATCAAGATCTCTGCCGATGTTGCGTTCAATAGCGGCAGTTGAGTCATTTCCGATAAGATAGATGTATTTCTAGAAGAAACGACGGGAGAAAAAAGAAAGAGAGAGAGAGATCACGGATTATTTGGTGCCTGATAACACAAGAACGCTAGAAGATGCGATGGTGCTACTTTGCGAAACATAGCCTTGATAGTGCACGCGGGCATCGTTCATTCCCGCCTATATATAGCACTATACAATTGAGTGCATTATTATTTCCGAGAACATTTATCTTATTGTTCGTCTAGCATTTGCCTTCGCATCGATATGAATTTCTATGAATTATTTAATATCGACATATGTGCACAATTGCATAACTGCGCGTACGGATGCACCGATGCAAAAAATTTCAATTGCATCGATGATCTGCGATTTCGTATGCGGGACGAATACCCAGTCGTGTTCCATCGATAATTCAACGCTTATTATCATTCATATTCGACCGTGTAACGCTATTATAATTGCTCGTAGCGAACCGATAAACGTGCGGTAATGATTTATCATGACAAAATGATGAAGCGGATGAGGCTTATCTAGAATTATTATTTTTTCTTCTGTCACACGGTTATAGGAACCTCCACGCTGGGCCCAGCCCCGGCTCTCTAAATAAATGCCACGTTGCCTCTCGCTGCCCATCAGCGTACACGTGCTATTAAACACGTGATGGCTTTCTAATGGTTCGTTTAATCTCGCATTCATTTGAAATTCAACGATCGCTCGAATCTCTCCGCGACCGTAATACGGCGATGCCCTTTATCGTTGCGCAACCGTAATGTCGAGTTCCAGCGGCACATAAACGCAGAGATGGAAGGAGGGAAAGAGACGGAAGTACTGGATTACCGCCCACTATGATCTCATTAACTTGCGCTGCGTGGAAAATGAATCGATCGTTCTCTACGATCGATCATTGCGCAGATGATAAATCATCGGCACGCTCGATGCGTCGGATTTTCGAGTCACGAATCAGTAACTAATTAATTAACGTGCGCAAACGCGACCAATTTGAATTATGCTGCATCAATTGGCCGTTTCGCCAACGATTTGGAAGATCCATTTCCACGGTTGATGTATAGACGCGATTCCACGTCCGTCACTAACGTGTTATCGTAAAAATAAGTATATAGTCAAATTAAACATATAATGCATTTTGTTAACTCTACTCTAACAATACTCTGATGAACGATGAAACCATTTATTTATTTTTTTCCCAGAGAAGCGAGATAACATGTGTATGTACGTCAATAGTAAACTCACGGTGTCAAATGTGAACAATTTCTAATTTATAACCCGAAATCTGCGCCTTTGATGTGGCAGCTTTAAATCCTAAGCTTGATTCATGGTGAAAGGTGTATTACAGATCAAGCAAAGAATATGAACAAATATGAATGAACATTGTGTGATGAATGACGTGAATGGCTCTGCGAGTCCAAATTTATATCTTTCCGCAGGAATGGTTGATCCTCATAGTCATTTAGACTTAGTAAACCTATCCGAGCTGAATACACTGCAGACGCTCACACATATACATTTACACATTAGATACATTCATACACGCTTTTGATTTAAAAAGAATAGTTTTTTTTTTTAAAGAAATAGTTCTATATATTTAATATAGAAGAAAAATGCAAAAGCTAGAATTTAATTTATATTTATATTCTTTAATTAACAAAAAATTACATCAATAAATAATGTTCTTTCTGTGGAATATCAAATAAAAAAAAATATTACATTCTCATCGCGGAATCGCTCGTCCTTGCTAACTTCGTTTGGTCCACTTCAACATTAGTCTTCTTGTATTGCGAGACACTAAAAAGTCGCATTTATTTGGCGCTACTTAAATATTACGCCGAGAGTATACAAATATAAAACATGTGGCAACGAACGCGCCAGCGGCGTCTCATCAAATATATATGTAGATCTATTTTTTATTAAGTAATACAGCATAGTTATAAATTTCTTTATAATTTTCTATTGTTGGTCCGTTCAATTGTCCTGCAAAATTTCTTAAAAACAGCTTCTTCAAGTTTCACTTTCATGAAAGAGATCCAAGGACCTTAGCTCCACCGTGACAAAATAAAATCAAGTCGGTTGATCGTAAAGAAATCAAAGATCAGGATCAATGAGATTTTCAGTATCATAGGGCGAATCAAATGATTTAACATTTTTACATTTTGGTTTTCTGCTGTATTACTTTGTTACATCCGTTGCAACGGTTTATTCATATCTTTATTCTTATTATTCTTAAATTAGATTTTCTTTTGTATATATTTTGCTTCCAATTTTCTTCGAATGTTTATTGCACTCGTAAACTGCAGCATATAATGTGTAAGTGTATGTGAGCGTCTGCAATATACTGAGCTCGGACCCGTGGATTTGCCAAGTCCAAGCTCTTTGTCAATAAACCATTTACTCCGGACCTGTGTTTCTGTTCTGTTGCGAAATTACGATACCCGGAAGATGACGAGATATTATGATATTTCTCGTGACAACTCGAATCCGATCCATGGGATGAGAGAGCTGAGCAGATTCAAAAGCACAGCGGCGGCGGCTCCGTGATGCAATAATAAACTGCAGCGTCGATCTCGACGAGACACGGTAAAGGGCTTGCGGGTCACGTAAGATATACACACCGCGACCGTTCTTCTCCTCCAGCGAGCCGGTTGGCATCAGGTTGTTGATTCATCGATCGACTCAGGCGGTGATATTCCCCGTGACATTTAAACTATCCAGTCGGCGACGCTCGTTCGATCTCTTTGCGGAACCGAACGCTAATGCAACTATTATCTAATAGCAAGATATATGTGTATTATATTTATGTAGTAAAATGATACATAATTGATTATTTAATTATTTTATTTTATCACGAAACACACGCATTTCAAGCGTCTTGCAGTATTCCTCGTGCCAAATCAAATTTATTTTTACGTAACATTTTCTTTGTACATTTTATATCTAAACACTCTTTAACAAAAAAAATACACATAAATCTAAACCTGCGTGTAATTTTTTGTCAAGAAATATTATATGTGTATATTCTTACATTGTTTTCATCGTTCTATTCTCATATATACAGAGTATTATCTCTTGTATTTAAGTTTATTTGACTGGGCAAGTGGGAAAATCTTTTTTTTCGTGACTTTTCATTTTTTTTATTTAACCCTTCGTGGTCACATTTCTAAAAAGGTTAAAGGTCATACTGAGATTAAAATGACCCCAGAGCACATTTAACCGATTGTCGTATTTACCTACAGTTTTCGTTCTAGGAAGCCAAAAAATTACTAGTTAAATGCGCTCTGGGATCATTTTAACCCCAGTGTGACCACAAAAGATTAAGAATGATGTGCACTGAAAGAAAAGATTAATTGCTGCAGCAAATTAGATGGTAAAATATGGCATAGTATTTTTAATCGGCTGCAACAGCTAACTGTTGTTTGCAGCAGCCAATTAAAAATGCCATATTCATTCAATTTTTTCTTTCGGTGTGTCTGTTATAGATTGACGAATTCTGACTACAATTATAGTTAATGTTATCGTCTGGGGGAATATCGCGACGCCACGTTTATCCTACAATTACCTCGATTGAACCTATACTATCATTACACGGCGGTCGATCGTTGTCTAGCAATAAGCGACGTATCACGGTGACGAATCACGAACGACGGGCTTGGCAAATTGACCATTGACACGTGTGCCGATCTGCGAATGTGTGCATTGTATTATATACCGCCCGCGTAAAGAGACTGTGGACAGACGGAGAGAATATATACGTACGTGAGGTTACGAGATTGACCATGCGACGCCGTCCCGACATTAGTGCACGTGCGTGCGCACTCGAGCGACGACGCTACTCTAATTCGAGATGATTTCATGGCCGCTTTAATGTTTCGTCTATTTATTTCTCTCAAGGCTCTGCTCCACCGTGAATTATGTCGCATGCGCGTTATACAGTTACGGTACACCCATCGTACCACAAATTAACGTTGCATTCACGTAGCATGATTTCTTTATTTAATCCGATAGAAGTAAAATGCTTAAGCCTCCGCGATTGTTAGTGTGTGTGTGAATTATACTTTTATACGGTGATAAGATATCATTTGCAGATAACTGGAATGTACTTATTATATGAAATGAACTTTGAGCTCTGGATTTAAATCATCTTCAATGCAGAAGTCGAGTATAATAAACTCCTTTATTTAACATGTATTAAAAATTCTGTGTAATAATTTATAATATTAAATTATTCTTATTAACGTCACATTATTCTTACTTATAGGATGCTTACTAGCATCAATATTATTAAATTGCTTGTTAATTTAATATGTAATATAACTACTCTAGTTCTGTTTATGATTGCGTTTCAAAATTTAAAAAATTTCGGCGTGTTGTTCGCAAAATTGAATGTGTACATAAATTCTCATCGAAATATTTAAGCACTAAGATCCATTTTGACTGATAATAGGATTTCTCTTACTTAATTAGGTCTGTAATAATTTAGTTTTCTGTTCTACATTACGAATTAACGTAGGAGTCTACAAAAATAACAAGAATAGTTTCGACAGACTGACGTTAACATTACTGGCTCTTAAATTGATTTTCGAACGATGTCGACGGTAATATATTTTGAGATGGTGCGTATGCAAAAATCATTATGCGAGCGCGAGACGAGAGATGCGATAAAAGTGCGTGCGCGTTGCTGCGTGAGATCGTACATACGCGAAAGGCCGATCGCGAGAGATTCATCCGCGTGTAAGGGAGGGCGAGAGGTCGCTCGTATATGCAAGAGGGTGAGGGATTGCCAAGGTGTATTATTTCCAGCCGATGAGCATACGAGCGGCCGTAACTCGAGGGTAACACAAACGAGGATGATGTGTGTGACGTGAGCAAGCGATAAAAGTTTAATTAATATTAATAAAAATTTAGTTAATTGGATTTCTAACCTAATTTTACATGTGGTATTTATTTTTTAAATCAAATCTTGAGTTTATACAGTTTATTTGAAAAATTTGAATTGTAATTAAAAAGATATATAAATCCTTTCTGTAACGTACGTTACGTTTTTTTTTGAAATTTACTACCGAAACGCATGCAAAAAATTTAAATAACGCGTTTATATTCAAAAAATCCGATGGAAGATGGGAAATCAGATAATAAATTTTAGACGAATAACAGAAATTCTAAATTCATTTTCAGTTTTTAGAAAGGTAAATTATTAAAACATTGATACACGAGTCGGTAATCAATGATCATATATCTGGATTAGTGAATAATTACTGATTACCAAATGACCCTTGATTCTGGATAATCAGAGAAATTCAACAGAAAAAGAAAAGAAGTTTATGCATTATATAATTAAAATACCGATATTTGTATTTCAGTTGCAATACTATAATAGTATATACATTGAATTTATACACTAAAGCAACGTTTCATTAATTTTCCACGTTTCATTGATTTTTTTAGTTGAGTTTTACTGTGAATTCATTGACACACACAGTGGCATACTTGGGATTGATGTTAGTGATTATACTGATTCAGATTTAGAGACTATCAAATAGAAATAATAGTAAAATCATAGAACATTCTTTTTTCCGGAAAGAAAAAAGAAATTTTTGATATTATTAGAGAAGATATTCTCGCGGGAAGAAAAATATATGTCTAAGTGCCAGCTATAATGTGTCGAGGGAAAGCTCTTCGATCTAACTTGCGCAACATGCCCTAGCATAACCGCAGTCGCCGCAGACGACGATATCGTAACTCGAACGTGGACTAGTCATTCTGCAAACGCACTAGGAGGGCATCGCGGTGTTCTGGTGTGTGTACCTTTGCGAAAGTGCTAGTGTGGTGAGAGAGAATTGCGTTCGTTTTATTTCTAATTTGCGGGACAAGAATGTGCGCGAAAAGAGAGAATAGTGAGAGACGAGTATATTTATTATGGAGCGAGTCTTAGCAAAGAAAGCGTAAGCAAAATTAATAATAAAATGGGATCTGTGTAACACATGTATAATAAAAAAAATATATAAACTTTTTCTCTTTCTCTTATAGAGAAAGAATAAGTAGAAATAAAGAATTAGGTATGAAGTGAAAAAAGAACTTATAATAGGCAAAATTTTTCAGAAGCTTCTCCCCATTTGTTCTAGCTTTTACGCTGAAAAAAAATATAGTCAATTTTAATAAATATTTAGTTGAATACTGCCAACTAAATATTTATTAAATATAAAGATATATTTATTTGATACGAGAAATGTCCATTTGAATTAACAATCTTTTTTTTTACTGAACAAATATTTATTAAAATTGACTATATTTTTTTCTCAGTGTAGCATAACGGGATTGGATCTCCTGAGGATCACTGAAGGCATAGTTTAGCGCTCAATGACCTCCCTCACTTGCATATAAAATTTACATACAATAGGATTTTAGAGTTTTCTTCTTGTACACATTTTATTAATTTTTTTATACTTCTTTTGTACCGGAAGGATAGTCATTTGCGCATAATGATTTAAAGAAATAAATTAATTTAGAATACAAATTACGAATTAACTGCGAGTGATATTAAAATCTTATCGATCATAGAATAAAAAGATAATAATTGAACTAAAAATAGATAAAATTAGTCTATAGTACGTAGTGTTGTAGCTTACGAAATAGGATCAATGTCCAATCCAATCGTGGTTCGTTTCTGAAGTCTGGAATTTAAAGCGCGGTACGGCGAATAATTGAAAAGCGTCTCTGATGAGACCGAGCGAGAAAGCGAGCGGCCGGTGCATTAAAGAGCGAGACGCTGCATTGAAGAGAAAGAAGAGGAAGGGTCGTAGATTCGATGGGTATCGTAGGAGCTCAAGGAGGGACCCAGGAGGCCCGACAGACTGACGCCAGGAACCTCGCCGAGCGAGACGGCCGGCGCCCCGCGTCGATGTTGTGCGGGTTGTGCCTGCGTGTCGCGTCCCGTACGTGCGTAAAGCGTGCTGGCGTATGCGTGAGCACGTCACTAGCCGCGCGCATATAAATACGCGCGCATCTGCGGCGGTTTGCTTCTCTTCTACTTCTCCGTTACACGTTCGTCCCTCGTGTCCTCCTCTCCGCTCCACGAGAATGTGGTTATTCGGCGTCATCTGGATTCCGGTGTGAATCATAACGCTCTCTTGGGCTGTTAAATTTCAGAGAGCCGCTAGAAATTGAATCACGCGCGTACGACGTGACAAGAGCGCGACGAGAGCGATCCTCAAAATTTTTTGCAAATTTATTATTGAGAGACGACTGTATAAAATGAGGCTCGAAAGAGTCTATCGGTGAAAAATATAAAAAAGCCCATCAGAGCCTACATCGGCTGTTCATAGCAAATCTGACAATCTGATGTGCGATGTGATTCTACTTATTGACGCAATGTATATGACTTTGTGTTCACTTTATGTAAGTTTTTATATTATTATTGTATAAGTTAATATTTTTGATAATCATTTGGCTATTATTACATAGCTAATTTGGTATTTGGATAAAGAAGAACGAGCTAAATTGTCGGGAATCACCATCTTGGAATTTGCGTTACTTATGTAATTTTGATTTATATTTTATATTGATAAGGACTCGAATTGAAGGGTCAAAACGTTTATTTTATTCATTTTGTTACATGCACACGAAAATAAAGAGTTTTCTGTGCATCCGAACAACCGATGTAGGCTCTGATGGGCTTTTTTATATTTTTCACTAATTTATTATTGAGATGTATGAGTAAAATTATTACATATATTGAATTATTTATTAAGAGATAAATTTTTTAAGAGCAAATATAGAAATTTATTAATTTGCTATTGCTATACGATGTACATTTTATGACGTTCTTCACAATATTTCCGCAAAATATTAAATTTATACCGCGCTGAGACGTTTTAACGAGGTCTGCTACTCTCACCGGTAATCAAAGATCGCTCGAGGAGAGGATCAACATCGTCATCTGGATGTGAGCGTGATTCATGCCAGCGGCGCCGACTAAGAGATCGATCGACTGAGAGATCGTCTGGTATAATACAATGCGTACTGTCATGATAGGCAATTTATACAGCGCGATCGATTCCGTAGTTACGTAGAAATGATAGAAACGTCATGGTTTGTTTATTCAATTGTAATCACACATACACGTTGAAATCTAAATCCTTATATTAAAAGACCAAAGCATTACCAAAGCGGCATTATTCATCTTATTGTTGATAAGGTCAATTGAACTGTGTAGTAATTAGAATTCACATTCAATGCAAAAAATTTCTAGTTTAAAATGAATGAATCAGAATTCCGATCATCATAATTAAATATTTGATCATCTCGATTAGAATTCTGATTGATTGATGATTGCTAGTATCCACTGGTTCGTTCATTTTCAACCAGAAATTTTTTTTGGTGTATGTAAATTCTAATTCGTCACTGTTGGCTAACACGCGTTAATATAAAGTGTGTAAGTAAATTTTACAAACTGCAACGACGCAACAAATGATGCAAGTAAATTTCGATCCTGGAAGCAGCGGCGGCGAGAATGCTCTTTTTTTTTCGTCGAGCAAGGACGTTTCATCGGATTTCTCCATCGTCGACAGTTTCGCAGAGGAAAAAGGGAAACGAGATTGTGTGTGATGTGAGTGTGTAGTGTGACAACCAGAAAACCAGGGTCATCTCACGTTCACCTCGTAACGCTCACGTTTGACCGAATTCTAGTCGCGAGTCTCCCTGTTGCTTTCACGAAGAGCAGAGCTGTTTCTGTCGTACACTTAATTCGATTTACCGAAAGATGTTCCGGCGATGTCTTTGCAATATTTCTTCTCCGTCACGACTGTCTTTTAAACATTATATTCCGTTGGTTTCTGAGAAATTGAGTACTTTGTTTTTAGTTTCTAGTTTAGCGATAATTAGAAGAAATGGAACGTATCGATTTTTTGGCAATAATTACAAGAAACGAAGCAGTTCTTAAAATGAAAATAAAACGAGAGAGGAAAGAAAAATAATTGAAAAGTGCAAAATAGAAAAGTCACAAATAGCGATGAAAATATCATCTAAAAACAATTTGCACATAAAAATCGACGAAAATAGTACAACTACGAGATATCACGTTTGTGACGTTAATAAGCTCCGAGATAGACGTAATTCATAAAATTAAAGATCTACAGCTTTTCATATATTTTATTAATACGAAGAAGAATTATCGAATTTCAGCGAGATTGAAGAGGACTTACATTCTGAATTTTTTTCGAAAAAGGGAATTATGTTTTACGATATTTTAAATCTTGTATTTCTACATTATCTATATTTTTGTATTCTTATATATTCAAATCTTATATTTTTTTGCTTCATTACTGACTTGTGATACACTTGAATCCGTAAAATGCAAGTACTTTACACGATTATTTCACGGAAATCTAAGCAATTTAATAATCGCTTTCTCGAATTGATTCGATCAAGCTCAATGCATTCGAGCGAACGCAGAAGAATGCAGCTTTCTCGAACTTCAAGCTAAGATCAGGCTTTCTAAGGATTCCATGGGAATCGGGATCGGAAAGGAGTCAAGCTGATTCTTAAATCATCGGTTCAGGATTGTGCTCGCAAACTGCAAAGTGCTTTAGGATTCTCTCTTCTCTCTTTCTTTTTCTCCCCTGGCTCCTTTCTTTCATTAGCTCATTCATTGTGTCGCCCGATATGCGTTTTAAAAAAAACTTAGAATTCTCTTAATTTTACTATTCGTAAAGGTCACTGAATCAAAAACAATAACACAACAGTCGTACACGGCATGGAGAATTTTGTGAATGGAGACATATGGTTATTATTATTAGTCAACGATGACGGTCCATTGTGAACGACACTTTAGCCATTGCTGGTCATGTCCCTGCGGCTACGGAAAAGAGACAGAAAGAGAGAAAGAGGAGAAGGATGGAGAAGCGATGATGCTGTGTAAGTAGAGTTCTATTCCTAGATCCTGGGACATTGGAGAATAATCTCGCACAACGGAGAATCGAGAGGGTTTCCCCAATCCCCAGAACAACCGCTCTGCTCCGAGTAACTTCGAGTAACTCGTACCTTCCAGCTCTCCTAATCCTTCGCCCGTCTTCAACAAACTTCTTCGAGAGTCCACTATTCTTTGCTCTTGCCATTCGGAAGTAAAGTCACCGAAACGAGCTCGCACAGCATTTCACATTTCCATTTTTCAAATAAAAATAATTGGTTTAAACATGTTCTTTCACACAAAGAAAGATATTAATAATCACAGAAAAGTTTGAAGACTTTTGGAGATAATGCCATGATATATTATCTCAGTTATAATTCTCTCTCTCTCTCTCTCTCTCTCTCTCTCCTGCTGCAGTTTTCACGCAAAACAGATTTTTCATGTGAATTAAATAATGATACCATTCCTGAAATGGTGGAACATAAAATAAATGTTAGTGAAAGGTATGGACCTACCGCAGTTGAGTTATAATTAATTACGCTCTCACAGTCAGTCACAAATTGAAAATAATAGCGATTGTTTCTGGCCAGAGATATCATTCAAAAAATATTAATAACAGCGTTGCGGTTATATCGGACATTGAACAATCGCCAATTAGAGAGAGCCGATATTTCTAACCGCTCGTCGATCGCGATATTTTCAATCCGTCTAAACGCAATCAAGAATACCGCCGCCTAAACAGAGCACGTTTTACGACCGTGAGATAGAGAGAAAACAATAGAAGGTGATTCGACGCACGTGTTAACCTTGCGCATGTACATTTCCACGGTAGCTAATTTCCATACAATTAAATACCGAACGCCCGATGCCCTCGTGGGTGATGCGACTTGATCGCATCCGGCCGTGCATTCGCGATCGATCCTGAATTGATTTGACAGAAGCCAAGCTGAAATGATCTCATCGAGATCGCTCCATGGGAGACGGAGTGCAATTCCTTCCACGTAGATGCGAGCGATTCTCGTGCCCTGATTTAATCGAGATGCTCCGGTGACTCACGGTACATTGACTATCAACAAGATTTCAGGAAATGTAGACGCAATGCGCTCGAACAGTTCTATAGTGATTGTTGATAGCGTTAATTTTGTCTCAATTTCGAGTCATTTGATTATTGAGACTTAATTAGAAACAGTACACGAAGAGAAATAATTTAGAGATGGATACCTTACAAGACTAGTAAAAATATTCTAGCTATTTTTTTTACCGAATTTGTGATAAATTTTCTTTGTCTAAAAGTAAAAATACCGGAAATTTAAGATAAAAAGTACATTATGATTATAGTACATCATTTCAAGTAACTATTATCTTATAGTAAGATAAATTATACTTTCGGTAAAGTAAATTATACTTACAAAGTAAATCGTACTATTTTCAAGATTGACGAGCACGAACAATTCTCAGAACTTTTATATTTTACTATGCATAAAGTAAATTTTGTCAATGCTAAAGAAAAAATTGTTGTCAATAAAGTAAGAATGATTATCATACGACAATCTCATTTACCAGAAATGTAAAGAAAATTTTACATAAGTAGGCACGCGTATCCCTATATGAACTTGATAATTCCATAAAATTCCATCCTAGAATTCTAATGTATAATATTATACATTTTTCTCCGTGTAAGTTTCTGTTTCGCCATAAAAAATGTTAAAAGGGGCTGTTATAATTTTTCTGCCCATTTGACCTCAATTTACTCAAAATCCTGACGTGCTGTGCAAATTCTAGCAACGGTATCGTGTTCAGCGCGAAAACAAATCTTCGCAATATCTATTTAGCACTTTAGAAAGAATTTGATGAGTGTTGAACAGTGTAATTATCATGACAGTGTGCGTTCGGGTGTTCTTGGAGTTTTCGAGAGGCACGCGTGGGCATGCCTTCTCTCTCGCCTTCGTAAGATAACGCTCACGCGTGCATGCCACGGGATAACTCTTGTGTAAGAGAATTAACGACAAGCCGCGGTTAGGACCCGATCCGTCCCGTTTTGCCACGGCCTTCTCTCTTCCGAAGGCCGCGAGCCCGACTCTGTGCGCGTCCCGTTTATTTACGTTTTGACGACGAGTTAATAGGGATATCGACGGCACGTAATATATGCAACGGGTCTGTCGTAATTCATGCTTTGTTGCGCGAGCCTCACGATCGACGCCACGTTTGGGATCGTTCAGCCGACGACAAACGACTCGGCTCGACTCCTCGGCTGCTCAACGGTTCGTGACTCATTTGCATTTCGCTGGCATAACATTACGATTTCGCAGAACTAAGCCAGTGTTAAAAATGTCCCCTCCGATGCTCTTGCTGTGACTGGGAATAAATTTCGGTAAAAATAGCATCGGAAATCGAAAACAGATTTCATTGTAACAGATTTAATTTAACGCAGAGATTATTTATAATTAATTTTTTATATCTACTCGGAAACCTTTTGTAGTCTTCGTAAAAGACATTGTTTATATTGTTGGATTTTCGCAGGAATATCCATATATGTAAATCCGTATTCACACCTCACTTTTAAATATATAAATGCGCGCATTTATTTCTGAAAGTCTATATAATATATGCAAAATAAATTGTGTGCTAAATGTACGCTTTTAACGATAAAATTAGGATGTGAATAAGAATCGTAATGCTTTTATTATAAATCTTCACCTTTGTCGGAAAAAAAGTGCAAAAAATTATTACATTAAAATTATATAAGATAAATAGCTGTTAATGCGTCTGTTTATACGCGCATCTGAGACAAGTTATTTCCGTAAAATAATTGCGATTAAATATCGTTCTATGCATTTTCAATATGCGCATGTATAATCATTTTATCACACACTTATTTTAAGATATTCAAGATTATTTTGCACAGAAATACATCACAAGCTGGATAGACTTATATATAGAATATGTAGATTAATAGTAACAGCTGAAGTCGGACTCTATCTTTATCGAATAGATACGTGTAAACGCGCGGCAGTCACGCACTCAGTGATGATTCGCGATGAAAAATCTCGATAAGTGTGAGATTAACATATACAGCAAGAGCAGACCTTGAAATTGTAACTGCTATGAAGTTCAAGGATCGCGTGATGAGCACATCAGGCATAATCAGGATGTGTAATAAAGAAGGCAATAATGAGGGAGTATGAAGTTTTCCTCATCAGTACCGTATTGCGATGTATTAATCAACCGCAAGAAATTGTTTCTGTAATCCGTATGTGCTCGGACTTGTTAAACTTGTGTCGCTATTCCAGCCGCCGTTGGCGCATTATAGTAATAGCAGTGCCTCGGTATAGTTAACTAGTACAGCAGGTGCATTTCCCATTGCGGAAGTTTCGACGTACATATCATGCAATCACTGACGATATGACACGTTGACAACTTGTGACGTTTCTCCTATCCGCATTCTCGACTCGAATGAAAATTTGCGGCGACTGAAGAAGCCTCAAATGGCGCGTTAATATTAATAACATCAGAATTTGCTTTAAGAATTTGAAATACGGGACGTGATGATGCAGAAAGTATATTGAATTTGTGCATATACATGTGCTAATGCACAACGTTATCTCTTGCGTTAAAAACAACTGCATGAAAAAAAAAAGAAAACGATTATGCTGAAGTCTTGAAGATTTAAAAATTTAGCTAGATACAGGTTCGAAAATAATTTGGTTGGACTGTCAAAATAATTACGTAGGAAATTCGAGCAACGCTGATGCAAAAATGTTTGACATTCTACCAACCAATTTTAGCGTCCTACATAATTATTTTTAGATCTAGAGAGATCGAACTAAATTTTTATATATTTCAATAAAACTGTCCTTTCGAGTTTCTGTAACACCGTTTGGGGTTGCAGAAGTCCAAAAAGTATTGGGATATCCGAGTTGCTACAGATGGAGATCGCCGGAGCTTTGAAGTTTCCCGAGACTTTCCCAACTCGGCTCACTCGACCGGCTGGCCGGCGAGCGGAAATCTTAGAATGACTCGACTCTGGCAATCGTTCGTCGGACTCTTACGCAAGCGGTCGCCATTCGGTCGGCATTCAGGTGCAGTGTGTGTGGGGGATTCCTCGTGGCGCCGGTCGTCTGGCGTGCTCCGTACGTTCGTACTCGTGTTACACGCACACCGCTGGTGCGTACAATGTTGCACGTTGAAAGCAGTGGCGTATTTTGGTATCTCTGCTGACACGTTGTATCTTCAGTAATCCGTGTAAAAATCGTGTCAGCATATAACTCAGAATCCGAACGAATTTATGACGATCATTATTCTTTTCTTGACTTATACGTCTCCCCTCTTTTTATGCACGGTTTTTATATAACGCAAACATTTTTTCGCACACTCTTCTACCTCCTCCATTTCAAGAGATTTGGACAGCGAGAAGTTTTGCCGTATGATATACCCGAGTAATTAATATTCATGTCTTTTTTTCGGGACGTATCACGACGTATTGTTACCACGATACACGATTGGACGTCTGATTGTAAAAAAGCACCGTTGTCTAAAGGTAATAAAAAAATTGGATACGCCACTGTGCAAACGACAGAGATGTATGTCGACGCGCTAACATGAACAACGTTCGACGGCATTCGTGGAATTTGTCAAACGCAATTTATTCGTGATAGCTGATCGTTATGTGATTCTGAGCTCGAGATACATCGAGATCCAGTGTTGTTAACACTGAATCCGGTTATGATAATATTAGCGTGCGGCATTTGCCACTTTTCTATAGATAAAAGATCAGCTGTAAACGTTGTAAGCAACACGCGAATATTTCATTATACCTGTGAAGTATAATGAAATAAAACTTGAAGACAAAATTAGAGATTAGATATGACTATAAGATATTCGAATCGCGCGTGTATAGGAAGGTGAACTTAACGTAATTTTTTCTGCAATAAGAATCTATCTAGAAATAAAAAAATTAGGTTTTTAATATTAATTTCGTTTATCAACTTTTATTGTTAAATAAATATACTTAAATCGGTTTTTGAAGAATAATTCTCTCAAAATTCAATGGAGAGCATTTTGCAGTATTAGAGAAAATCTGGTCTTTTGGTATATTACGTATATTTTCTCGCCTATATAACTCATGCGAATAAAATCTGTAAAGCCGATCGCGAAATTACTGCTCGATCTACCAAATAAATTTCGAGTAATTCAATTAATCTGTGGCCTCCGTTATCTTTCATTAATCGGTCGGTTCATTTTAAAATCGATTAAAAATCCTCCGAGAGACCGCGATAATACCGTGTGCAACGTCAGATTACCCGGAGACCGGTTTTCCGCGATTTACATAATTCGTCCGCGCGCGGAGAACCCGTTTGATCGAACAGCTTTTCTTCTACTAAAATAAAATGTCCGATAGTCAATCTGTCTCGGCCGATGCTGATAATATATACGCACGCACACGTGCGATGGCACGTGTCCGTGCAGCGACACATGCTCATCACGCGCGAAGAATATCAGTGGTGTCACGGAAAAGATCATAGACACGCGAGAAATCCGTCTGCTGGCACATAATCATCCGTCCTGTCTCATTTCTTCTTCTCGACAATACTTGTCGTATAATTCGACAGACCACGACTATTTTCGATTGCATTTGCATTACTGAAACGCGATTTAAATTGTCACCCGCTCGTTGCGTATTTTTGTATGTCACGTGGAAAGACCGATTTTGCTGGAGTATCTAAAAATTTATTTAAAATCCGGCTTCGACTGTTATAGGCTTTAAACTCTTACTTGTTATGTTTTCACATATACGGTCTTAATGAATTGTTTATTATTATCTAAAAATTGAGTTAGATACACATCTGAAAATGATTTGTTGGACCATCAAACTAATTGTAGGATGCTCAAACTGTTTCTTAGAATGTCAAAACTTTTTGCAATATTACTCATCATACTTGAATTTTATAATTATTTTATCCAACAAATTATTTTCAGATGCGTATATAGCTAAATTTTTAGATACTTCAACAAAATTATTTTTTCCGTGCAACAACGTTGAACAATTCTATGAGAAATTTTTAGTAGAATGCGTTTTATTCGTTTGAAAGGAATTTGAGGTTTTCTTCTTTTGTGTCAGAGATTCGAAACTTGATTAACTACAAAATATTTTTTTCGAATAGCTTTATAATATAAAAGTAGAAACAACCAGCAGAAATAACAATGAAATAACAATGAGATCATATCTGAATAAGTCAGGAAATTTCTCTGAGCAGGTCAGAATTAAGTTGCCTCGTTTTAGGATGGACTTGGACAGACGCGACCGCAAAATCTCTCCAAGGGACCATGCGCTTATTCCTGGCGCTTGTCAGAGATTCCAAAATGACGGTATTTAATTGAGAGCGTACGTTTGCGAAGCCAGGACGTAAGTTCCCTCAACTTGGCAGCTGCTAACTGACGTGCGGATTCTATCTATTCTCGAAGATGCCACCGCGTCCCGATGCTAACATTTCAGAAAACGTCGCCACTCCGCGATTCGTCAATATTTCGTATTCCGAGATATACTTTCCACAGAATCTTATTGAATTATTCCCAACTAAAAATGTCATGATATTTTTGCTTTGTCTTAGTTCTCAAATTTAAAACTGCAGGCAAAATTAAAAAAAGCTGCTGGATTTCGCGGATTGTTCTTTTCTTATACAAAAAGCACAGTTTTATGGACATTACAACTTCTTAAGTATCTAAAAATGTAGCTAGATATACAGATCTGAAAATAATTATGTATAGAACGCTTAAGCGTTAATAACAATGCAACGAAAAATTTTAACATTCTTAGTAACCAATTTGAGCGTCCTACATAATTATTTTGGTCCAAACAAAATTATTTTCAGAGCTAATTAAATCTTTAGATACTTCAACAAAACCTTCTCTTTCTATGTAAATATAGCTTCCTCATCTGCGAAATAAGTTTCTTTTTTTTATCTCGTGGACGATGTTAATAACCAAGTGGAAATAATTTTCTCTTGCTTTTCTGCGCGTGGGAAAGAGCGTCTTTTTGCTCATTCCGCTTTTCTCCCCGCTCGTAAATAGAGCGGCTTTCGTACGTGCATACTTTTTGGAGCCGTCCCGGGAGAGCGAAGTCCGCCTTGTCGCAGATGCAGCGTGACCTTCCGTCACGATCTCTCTCTCATGCGTGAGAATCCTCCGGCTTCCTCTGGCTCCGACGCCGGGTTATATTTCTTTTCCGACTGGAGCTCGTCTCCGTGTGCCCACAAAGACAAATACGAATGCCTATGCCCCAACGACGTGGCCGTCAATTGTGTCCGCTGTAAATTATGGAGTAAATCCACCAAAATTTGTAGCCGCCGAGTGCAAAATCCTTAAATATGGACCATTTGGCGAATTCAGGTTTTTCTCGTATTGTTATTTATTACGTTAAAGATTATAATGTCGTGAACTTCTTCGAGTTTAATTAATTTATTCTTTTTTGTGACGACATAATCTAACAGAAAATCGTGCCATGTGAATAATAAATATAATGAATAACGAATGATTCGTATTAAAAGTAACCAGATTGTTTTATAGCTAAGATATTCACTTGTGAAATTTATATCTTTTTGCCAAAAGTGACAACACTTTAAATCTATTAATATTTTATTATTCTTTATATATACGGAACGTAGCAAGAGAATAAGCGCCAGTAAATTAAGGTAAACAAAGTATAGTATTTAATAGTATAGCATTTAAAAGTGTGCTGGCCGAGTTTTAACATTAGAACCGCCGATGGTATCATTTTGACTTCGCTAATGGTTGCATTGTTTCTTTTTTTTATTAGATGTAGAATACCAGAATATTGTGAATATGATATAAAAAAAATTCAACGATGCATAAACAGTACTAAAATAACTTTTCACGAACCAAAATCAAGAATACACAGAAAAAAGACTATTCTTAAATTAACTATAATATACTCATATATGTATAAGCAAAAATATTATAATCTTGTTTCAAAGATATCAATCTTAATTTGATTAAATTTGTTTTGATGCAAGTATTACTTTGCATTTAATTCAAAACTTGCTCAATTAAAAATCTTATATCAATATAAATTCAAGACTAAAATTTTTGAAACAAGATTACAATATTTTTGCTTACCTATATATGAGTATATTATGGTTGATTTAAGAATAATCTTTTTCTGTATAGGAAATTACGAAATTCGCATTTTCGAGATGACGAGGCTAGTGTTAATGCAAGGAATGCGGAGAAGCGCGATATCGTACGGATTATTCGGTAAATTCTAAAGGCTTAGTGTGCGTATCGTTTGACGTCAATCGCGTTTGAAAACACGTTTCGTGCATTCGTGATTGACGCTCTCGCGTCGCGCATCGAACGAGACTGGCGCCTACAGGACAGTCGGTTTAATTCGACGTGACCGAATTTGCATTTCGGTCAAACGTGTCGTCCGCGCCCCGTGTTCTGTCGTTTAATCCTCTCGATATAATCCTGTGCCGTAGAAACGCGCTCGTCCGTATCCCCATTATCCGCGTACGCGTTACGCACAAACGATAAACACAGACGATTTCGTATACGCCGATTATCAACGCTTATCATTCGTCGGGGAATTTTTTCTTTACACGTTGTAATTACGATAGTAATAACCAGTTGGACTCGATTAATTTCACGCCAGCACGAAATATGACGTGCGATTCTCCGGAGATATTTTTTTTTTTTAACACAAGCAAACAAAAGGTAAGAAGCTTGACTTGATCTGATATTGCTTATGGATCATTTTCTGAGAAACTGCTCGTGTCAATTTCCTTGATGGGTCTTGACAGCGACTCAAGCTGGGTGCGGTTGAAAGGTCGTCGCGCGGCCTCCACTAACACCAAAGAATACAACCATTCACCGCCCACTCGAACGGGAGCTCCCACGAACGCGGGATTTAAGGTCATTCATTCCGCGAGAAAGTACACGAGAGTAACGAGAGGCATTAAGCTGGAGATTGTTAATTTCTTTCGCGCCATCAAACACAGGGATTCGCTTAACTTTCTTTATTTTTTATACGCACTATTTATTTTTAATTGATTTTTTATAATACGTATATATATATCTATAATATTGTAATAATAAATTTTCTATAAAATATTTATAGCAATAATTCACAATATTTTTTATATCTTTATCAGTAATATTTTTTATGTAACTATAATTTATATTACGATCATAGAATGAACGATTTTGTTGAAGTATATAAAAATTTAGTTAGATACAGATCTGAAAATAATTTTTTGTGGACTATCAAAATATTATGTAGGACGCTCAAACAAATAACTAAAATGTCAAAATATTTTGCACATATTCATCATTCTTGAAAATTTCCCACAATTATTTTGATGGTCCAACAAAATTATTCAGATATTATCTACCTAAATTTCTAGATATTTCAGCAAAATCGTTTTTTCCGTATGTAAGAAATATTGTACTCTCTATTAAATATTTTTTAGAGATACAGATTACATCTATCTTGCTTATGATTACATTTCTCATTTGCATCTCTCATCATCATACACCTATATCGTTTTGCAAAAAAACGTTTCTAAAGACTGCCGCATTTTTGTCCGTGGTCTAAAAATCTCGATTTATTTAACTGTAACCTCGCAAACGTAAACGCCGATAAATTCAACGGTAACGTTTCCGTGTCACGCGTCGCTCACATCGCGATGCTCCAATCAACATTTTCGTGCGATCGTAAACGGAAGTTTTTGGCACAGCGCGACCATCCGAGCGACACGGCTCGGGCTATGCACATGCATATACGCGATGCAATATTCCTTTGTAGTTGTATGATGCAATTTTATACGTGTGTATGTGTGATTCGTATATCTATTCGTGAAACCTCTCTCTCTGTATGTCTCCACACTCTGCAATGCGTTTGACGCGCTTGTGTGCTTTTCGTTGGTGTACATGACGTACTGCTTTCGAGTGCACGCATGTGTTTGTGTCTATGTGCGCGTGTGTGTGTTTTCCGTATGCTTTCGTGGGAATGTATGTGCACACATTCAACGTAGGTAGGTACAGCGGGTTTATCGCGAACACAGCTGGCTCGCTTCCATAAACTGCGCTCGTAAAAACTCCCGAGGCTTCCCCGGAGCGAGCTTAAAGCCCCGGGCTGCATCGGACGTCCGAAGGACCGGAAGTCGACAGGCCATGCTGGTTTTTATACGCGCGCGCGGGCGGATAGTATGTAGGTCGAAGGACGGATCCTGTCTTCGAGAACCCTCAATCGCGCTCCATCGATCCTGCCCGGTCGCCGCGAAAGGGCTGGGACGTCGTATGTCCTTTCTCGGCGTCTTCCTTCCTTTCTTCCTTCTTTCCTTTCTTCGTTCCCGGGATCTTCACCCTTTATTTAAGATCGTTATACATACAGACAACTCGGTGTAAGCGGAGTGCTCCGATTTCATTCGCGGTCATTAACTCGAAAGGATTGAGGCGGAAGAGTGGATTGCCTGAAGGGTGTCGGTAATAACGACGTGGATAAGATGGAGATTGAAACTGTAGCGAGGGGGGTCAATTCTTTTACATCGTTTTATTTAAGGGAGACTTATATATTATAGAATTATGACGTAAATACTATAATCGTGATGAGATTATGATGAAGATAAGTCAGTAATTTCTCAAGCCTGTAAAAAATGAAAAATTCTTATAGAGTTAACATATTACATGAAGTAATCTAGACGTAGCCGCATTTTCATGATAAATACTTTTCATTTATTATTCTTTGTAGTCGGAAGCCAGGATATTTGAGTAGTTTCATCGAATGTAGACTTCTTCAACTGAAGACCGTATGAGGAAAAAAAATGTCAATCATATACGACGATTTGTAATTTTGTATTTGGCTTACTAGGGTGAAATTGCTGTTGGAAGAGCAGATTTAACAGGTTGAGGATTAACGAAGGCGAGAAATTCGCAATGACTGCACAAGCTTATCGATCCTTACGTGAGATGAGCAAGTTGCCGCGAATGGTCTGTGTTAGTAGTTCGTGCGGTGATGTTGTGAACGCCGCTTGAGTTGAGGATCGAGGTAAATCCCTCGTCACAGCCATAGAGGGTTAAACCTCTATTACTTAAACTCGAGAGTTTGCCATTCCCCTTTGAAATTCCTTGGTATAAGTTCATGCCAAATTGTAAGCATTTCCAGCACCCGGTGCGGACTTAGCGAAATGCAATCTATCGTTCTCATCTTTCGGAATCGAGCTCTTCGAACAGATTTCTGATTGACCTGCCAAAACGAACCGCTGTATTGATCAAGAAATAGTAATGTGAGCAACTTCTTAGACATCCGCGAGTTCGACATAAATGACGCTCGCTCAGCGCTATTTAAATTTTAATCGATTATTGAATACATAACTAATCGTCGTGAACAATGCGATTAAAAATTATAAATTTGGGAAGCTGAATCTCACTGTTAGATATCAAAGGAACAATGTAACTTAATCCCTTGTGAAAAAAACATTTTGTTATTTTTAATTTCCACGTACGTCAAACTGTAAATTAATCCATTGCTGTAGTTAGTTTCAAAGTAAACAACATTCATATTAACGCATTTATAATTAGTAAATAATAAATTAAATTTGAGTATCAAATTTAATTCATTCTTTAGTTAAATTAATGACGTATTCAGTAGAAATGATGATCTATAGAAATGATTAAAAAGAACTTAAATGGAGTATAATTTGACATTACTTTGACAGTGCATGCCTATTATATTCTGAAATTAAGAAAAAATTTATTATTTGCATCTGCATTGTCAAAACATTCAAAGCAGTATAATTTCAATTTACAAGACTCTTTTCTTTTTTTTAAGAACATTTTAAAAGACATAATGATAAACTAAAAATAATATTTTTAACAATTCAAAATAAATAATTTTTTTTTAAATACTGCACACACACGCGGCTAGGGTAGAAATAGTCATTTAATTATTTCTGTATGGCCGAGGAAATGAAAATTGCACGGACGACGTAATCATCACAGGAACGTCTCCCGTATGACGTTGCTCTTAGTGTTCGCCGATGATGCTGTCGTCGCCAGCGCGGCGCAGAGATGAGCTCGTTCGTGCATGAGCGTGCACACACGTAACCGCTTAATGCAGCGGAGTCCCCCATGATGCAGGTCTAAAAATAAATCACGTACCCCGTCTGTTCATTCAATTGACACTATAAACTAAATTGAGGTTTTTCTTCCAGGCGGTACTCGGCACACAGACGACGATGATGACGACGGCGACGATTTGTGCACATACGTAGGTATGTGTACGTAGTGCCATAAGTGTCCCCATTGCCTGCGCGAATTACCGGGGTATTACACCTCGTACGAGCGTGCTCGAGCGACTTCGTAAGATCTATTGAGCTATATTACCCACTGTTATATAACGCGACGATGGGTACAGACAAGTGAAATGCTAATTGGAGACATCCCGAATTTCTTGCCTCCGTGTACGCTCTCCATCAAAGAGTCTGCGATTACGCAATTATGGGGGAATGAATCAAACAGTGTCGCAAATTCAGAGTTAATTAAACATACATCTGAATCTTTCGAATTATTCTTAAGAAAGGAAGTACTGAGTAAGAGAGAGAAGAGTGGAATTTTGCGCACGCTATTTCCATGAATTTTTATGAGATAAAAAATATAAAATATAGATATACTGAAGGATTAACTGAAGGATATACTGAAGGATTAACTGAAGGAGAAAATTTCAAGATTGCGATATCGGAATTATGAGTTATAATTACTTAGATTGTAATATTAAATATAATCGAAGAGAGTAACATCTTTTTATTACTACGAAGTTTAGCTCGCTACAATCCCATAATTTTCGATATTGAGTAATTCCATATAATTGGATGATTTTTTTATAAAATATTTTAGAAGAATAATTATCCTTCAATTTCGCAACTAAGTTAAAACACACGTGACTTTTTATAATATTTATAATATATATCCTCTCTCACGAAATATAATAATCCCCTAACATTATTATCTACGTGCTCGCTTTAGCGAGCTTGTTGCGGCGGCGACGTAATGCAGTGTTCTCTGCCGTGGTTAGACGTCTAAAAATACAGCATCGTCCCTGTCTGTCCATTCGTCTGTCCATCCGTCCATCCGTCTGCGCTTTATTTGTGTCGGTCGCCACGATGTCGCCAGTCACGAATATATTACACGACCTTCGAGTTATAGATTCGGGAAAGCGTGACGCGGATACTGGGTAAGGTCGGCGGCAAGAATAATCGCTGATCGCCGAAAAGACAACAAAGAACGAAGTCGGAAAGGTCTAGCGCAAGAACGCGATAGAGGCATTCTCAAATTCTCATTAAGTTCCATTATTCTATCCTCGTTATTCACTATTCGAGAAACATTTACGCTTAAGGGAGAAAAGGGAGGCACAGCTATGTCTTGCAGCACATTCCCCTTCGCTTTGACGATCTATCATTCGTTCCTTAATGACTTTCAACGCTCGACGATAACGCCAAGTTGACGACGCCTGATGAGGCCGAGTCCTTATTATTTCCATGCGATTAATCAAAGTTTTCGCAAGAAAATTGAACGTTTGATCCACATCCTTAATTATTCGATGTACGTCACCAGCGCGAATATCGGAGATATACTGCGGCCAAGAAAACCAGTGCACATACTCAGAAAAATTTCTGATTGAAATTGAACCATAAAATTCTGATCATATCAAGATAATAATCTTTACCAGAATTTTGGTTACTTCAGCTACAATTATATAATAGCTAGAATTCAACCAGAAAATTCTGATTTGTTCGTTTTCAACCAGAATTCCAATTAATACAACCTGACACTTTTTCCAGTGTATGCATTGTGTATGGCTTTAAGATATATTCTAGAGAACCCTGCACAGACCGCGGGGAGCTAATTAGGATTTAACCTCCACACAGTTTATGATCCCGCACGAGCTGCTCGTTAAATTAATCTCGCCGGCTGACGGAGAGCCTGATTCTGCACCTCCGCTTCAGGTTACACACACCTGGTGCTCAGCGGCGTTGTGATTTTACACCTGGCCTGGCGGCGCCGAGGCAAGATCATTGCGCTTGTAACGATAATACATCGACGATTTAATTGCAAAAGTCATTTGCTCGCCATGGATCGACGAGTGCACGCAGCATGTGATGACATGCACAGTTTTTTAACGCGGATTTGTAACGCGATGAAAATATAGATAAGATTGCTCGGCTTGTTACATCGATTCGATACACACCACACTTAGCCTTAACGATCCATCGTGTGAAAAAGTTGATCCCCTTGTCTGCAAAATGGGTCTCTTTTGACACAAGCAAAATTTCGCTCTTACATTTCTAAAGGAGGGTGGGTCAAATAAATGCTTTAATATTTGAGTTAAAAAAATTATTTTATAAAATGTAAAAATTTCATATAAACCTACTTATTATTAAACTACTTATATTAAAGTCAACCTTCGAGGATCTCCAGCAAATTTCTTTATGAATAAGGTGTGCGCCACAAATTGAGCAATGAGCGTTTAATTTTTCATCGTAAAAATGATTTTCATAATTTGTTTCTCCTTACCAAAAAGGAGATAAGCACCCTCCTCTGCCACCCCCTTGCATCCCTTATACGCTCATGAACATGGGATATTCGAGACTTTATCGGGATCATCAAGCCACATATACACGCGTGTGCGTTTACGTCATTATAAATCTGGATCGCACCTCGCTCGCATGTTATACTGACGCGCGCGCAACAGGACGAGCAACAAGAAGGAGCGGTACGAGTCTCCGCGTGCGTGCGATTTCAAACGCGTTCGTACACCTTGCCACAAACGCGGTTGCTCGGACGGATGAGAAGGATGCGGATCGCACCGGAGAGCCGCAAGAGCCGGCTATCGCCGGCCCTCCGGAAGGCCGCTGCCGGCAGATGGCCGGCAGATGTCTACAATCTTGCCCTGATTGCAGGTCCGGGCGAAGAGTAAGTCGCCCGTGAAAGGAGAGCTGCTATCCGTTTGCACGTGGCCGCTTGGGCAGCAAACCGCTATCCGCGCGAATCCCTCGTCACGCCCGACACCAATCGATCGAGCGATCACGCGGGCCACGTAACGATCTCCGCGCGTGATGATGGTGTACTCTCGTACCCATTATGCTTCCGAGTGTAAGGGGAACGTGGTCATTTGATGATGAAATTTTCTACGGTGGTAATATTGGTATTATATTTTTCGAGCGGAGCTTTACGATTTAGTCGGTGTATCAATAACCGATCAGGATCCATGGAAACAATGACATGAAACGGAATTATATTGGAGAGAGTTTAAAGAAGTCTCCCAAGTCGGAGAGTAAATAACTCGTTGACTGATCGATTCTAGTAGTGCCTGATCGTAGAACTCAATAGCAAAATTTTGTTTTTTTTTTCATTTAATAGTGATATTATTGATTTATAAAATTGTAGAATTGATAAGTTCTAGTTATTTGATCCAGATTTTTATTTGAATGATAAAATTTCCAAAAACGTAAAAAGAAATTTTATACTATCCTCATTATCTGCTTCCTCATAGTGAGGATTAAAAAGTTCTCAACGACGATATCCGGATACCTGTTCGACAACAGGGCAGTTTTAGATATCCGGATGATCCCGAACCGTGTCGGCCATCTTTCTTAGGAGTCGGTGCAACCACCCTAAACACACAATGGCACGAAATTCCATAGCGGATCGTATTCAGCGGTCACGCGTGCATCGACTGGACCACTCGCTCGAGAGAAATTCGCCCGACGGCGGAATCCATCGGGTTTGGCGTCACTGCTGTTGGCCGGCTTTCTGCTCGAAATACCATTCGCCAGGAGGATTCTGGGCTCCTTTGTCTGCCCTGCCCTGCCTTGCCCTGCGCGAGGAAGGCGCACCTGC